>NC_088868.1:4268469-4568469 GCF_032884065.1 Artemia franciscana
ACAAAAATGTGGAATTTCACAGTTTTCTGAACTGAGAGGCCACAGATGCCTGTTCATTTTTATTTAGTTCTTTCATCTATTATGAATGAATTGCGGTGGGTCATAATGGAGATGGGGGAGGGTAGATGCCTAAAAGAGGTACGGTATTAAAAGATTTTAATATCCAAATTGTCTAAATTTCAATTAGGCCTTAGATAAATCTAGAAAAGGGGCAGGGGGGGTATTAATCTTAGAATACCCTTCATTTAAACAAAGGCCGAAATAAGGAAGTTAATGGGTAATACAGGTTTTATTCGAACAGTTCGTAGTAACGAAATGTAAGTAAGGAGCGACCCGGCTTAAAAGTAACTGAAACTCTAAAGAACGGAATTTTGATACCAAGAAATTTATCAGAAGGATCGGGTTTATATGCTTATATCAAATATATTAGTTTCGTCAAGTTTAGTTTACACATCAAAAGTTACGAGCCTGAGAAAATTTGCCTTATTTTTGACAAAAGGGGAGAAACACACCCCTAAAATTTATAAGCACTAATGAAAATCGCACCATCAGATTCAGTGTGTCGGAGAAGCCTGCTGTAGAGGTTTCAAGCTCCCGTCTTTAAAAATGTGGATTTTTTTTGCCTGAAGAAAGATCACGGATGCGTGTTTATTTGTTGTTGTTTTTGTTTCCAGGAGTGATCGTATCAACCCACTGTTTTCAAGATTATCCTGATAGGGCTCATTCGAATGGAAATTAAAAGTTCTGGTGCCCTTTTTTAAGTGACCAAAGGAATTTTGAGGGCAAATTTCCCCCTCCCACGCTATATTTTTTTCCCCGTAGTCCCCCTATCAAAATTTAACATAGGCATTTTGTTCACCATAGTTGAAAAATCTAATAACTATAACTTTGAAGACGGCTTAATCCACCCCAGTTCTCGGGGGAAGGGTTGTAAGCTATGAACTCTGAGCGTGGCTTGCATAAAATATTGGTTATTGTTAATTATGCAGACGTTTTTAGAGGTGATTTTTTCTGGTGGTGGTGGGGAAAGGAGGGGCTTTACGTGGGAGGATTTTTCCATGAAGGAGGTTTGCATGGCGAAAGGGACATTTCTATGAAGGGGGTGCCAGATTTGCCAGTATTATTCAAAAAACGATCAGAAATTAAATAATGGATTAAGATTAAAATTTAAAACAAACAGAAATTATTATGTATGTGAGAGAATTCGCCCCAAGTCAATGCCTCGCTCTTGACGCTAAAGTTCAAATTTTGTTCCAATTCTTTTAGAATGACCCCTGAATCACAAAGGCTGTTTGATTAGAATAAATAGCTCTTTTGAAAGGACTAAAAACTGTTGCGCAAAGAGAAATGTATTGACCAGGGGGCGATCTCCCTCGTTTACGTAACAATTTATGTTCGTTTTAATTTTTAATGTGACTCATTACTTTCATTTGAAAAAATTGTTTTGTTTGTTTATTTAATAAGAGCGAGGACGTCCATTGTGGTGGTACCCACCATGTTTATTGTGCTTGGGCATTTTTCGAAGAAGATCAGAACTGAACTTAAAAAAAAATCCAGCTGAATAAAAAAGTTTCATCGATATTTCCTTTGTCATCAATTAACTCTTTTGCCTTCAAATTTTGACTACCTCCAAATTTTGGCTTGATACGTTTGTGAAATGAGTGTGAATGAGAGAAGGGCTGCTTGCCCTACAATTTCTTGTTACTCTTAGACAGGGCACCAGAACCTTTAACTTTGAATTGAATTAGCTCCTTTAAAAGTTTCAATAATAATTCGAGCTATTATAGAGTGGTGATGCTTATGATATTGTATTTATGTCCTTTTGAAAACATTTTTTTTTATTTAGCTCGACATCCGCCTAAATATTCACTAAAGTTTGATTTTAGTTCAAGTTCTATTAGAATGACCCCTGAATCACAAAGGCCATTTAATTAGAATGAATATTTCTTTTGAAGGTATTAAAAACTTAAGCGTAAAGATCAAGGTATTGACTAGGGGTGGACTCCCTTATATACGTAATAATTTATGTTTGTTTTCATTTTTAATATTGCTCCTTACTCTCAGTTGAAATATTTTTTTTGTTTAATAACAGCAATAAATAGCATGTCTGTGCTGGCGGTACCCACCATGTTTATTAGGCTTGAACACTATTCGAAAAAGATCAGAGCTTAAATTTATAATAAATTAAAATTTCAACTGAATAAAAATTTATTTTATCGATGTCCCTTGTCATCAATTAGCTCGTCTATTATAGCGACAGCTTCCGTCACCGATACACACTGTTTGGGAGCCATGTTTAAAACTAAACTCATAATCAGTTGCAGAACCGTTAAACTTGTTTCTCGTACTGAAAGGCCCAATATCCCCAATCAGGAAAAACTCTTAGATTCCCGATACTGTGTCTTTACTCTTTGCACATTTTAATGTAGGCAGTCATTAGATGCTAATGTCGGTAAGCAATGAGTTTTATAACACCAGAAAAGATGTTTCAAAGTTTCACCTTTGCTGAAATTTAAACCAAAACCACCGGTTCCCCAAAACAGACACTTAGCTAGATTTTAGAAAATTCAACTGATTCCTATTCAAGCACAGATATATCGAGGAAGTTGCTGGTAAGCCAGAAGTTGCAGGCTAGATTTCTGTGGAAAGCATAAAACTTGCCTGATTTTATACTTTTTTTTAGCACAAGCTCCGACTAGGTACAAGAATTTTTTTTGCCAGTCTTTTTTGGCAAAATAAAAATAGAGTAAACGAAAGTGGGAACATAAATCGCTAATGGATAAAGAATTAAGACTAATTTGTTATTCGAATGTAGGTCAAAATTTTAACATAAATGGGATTGTGTAATTGGGAATGATGAAGTGGGGATAATTATTGAAATCAATCGATTGTAAATTTGTTTAATTTGGGACCCACTATAGGACTAAGGTCATCCTGGCCCCATCCTGTTACAACTTTGAATATAGATGAATAATGATCATCTATTTTGTTATAAAAATTTAATCACGTTCTAATATTTTTAAACTGCTCATATTGTTAAATATATTAGTTTTTGCCTCATTTATTAAAAATGTGTTTTAACTATTGTTTAAAAAAGAAGAAAAATAGGCCTTCACGAGTCAAAACACGAGTCACGAGTCTTCACGAGACAACAATATTTTCTGATTCAAGTTTTCTTGGTTCTGCACTTTCAAGTGGACGTGTTTTCGCGGTCAGAAATTTCAGACAGATCAGCCTGAAAATAAGTGTTTCGCACTAAGAATCTGCTTTAGGACCTTTTCTATAAAAATCTATTTCCCTTTATAAGCCCATTCCCTCCTCCTCTCATATCAAATAAAAACTTCAAGTTCACTTGATCCCTCAGTCAAATAAAGTTTCAACTGGGTTCCTTACGCCATAAATGTAATACTTCGCCAAACCCTTGAGATTGCAAACACGCCCTTTTGACATTCTGGATGCACATAGTGTCCTATAACCTAACTTAGCTTTAACTTCAACTACTCAATTTTCCCTGTAAGGTTAAACTCAATACCTTAGACGATCCTAAGATATCATATATTTAACTTTAATGGAAGCACATAGTGTCTTTCAATTTAGCTAAAAGTCTCCTCAGCCATCCGTGGAAGTTTCAATTTGATATCTTTAGCCTTTCTTGAGAAATTACAAATGCACTCATTTAGCAACAAAGATACATACAGTGTCTTAGTGTGGTTCAATATCCCCCAAGGCTTTCTAAAAGTTTCAAATTAATACTTATAGCCGTTTTTAACATGTTGAGTTCTGAGTTCTGAGTTCTTTATTTAACATTAAAATTCATAAACAAAAAATTACTTCAAGATAATCTCCCCCATAAAGCTCCATGGCCGGAAAGAACAGGGGAGAAAAAATACCAACAACAAAAAAATATAAACAGAAAACAAAATTGAGTCGCCCACCTTAATAATCTCCAAAAAATGACAAGCTAGGGTAGCACATGATTTCACCAACTCAATTAAATATCCAACTCAATCCAGAGACATCAACTCCAAGGGAAACCGGAATAAAAAATAAAGGGACAAAAAAAAAACAACAAACAAACAAAATTATTTACTAGCTAGAAAATCTCTAACATAATTTTTGAACATACCAAACGAGTTGCAGTTTCGTACGAACTCTGGGAGCGTGTTCCAGATCCTGTTGCAAGCTGTCAGAGGGTTAAAGTCAGACCTCACTGACGGTGTGTGAAGAACCGGTAAATTGTTGGAAGTGCGGAGATGATAAGTCGATTGATCAGAAACAAAAGATATATTATTACATAGGACAGCAGGAAGATGGCCGTGCAACTGTAAAAAACGTAAGAAGAACAAGAAAGAAAATGGAGAGATTTCAAATCAAGCAAGGGTTTAAGTAAAAACGGTTAGTTTCCTGAATAAGAGTCCTTGCTTTATCATAAAGTTTTGAAAGTGGCTTCAGAGACGAGGGAAAAGTTGACATCCAAATAAAAGAACAATATGAAACATAAGACTGAACTAGGCTGCAGAACAAGAGTCTAAGAATCGACCCTGGAAATATATATTTGAGCTTTCTAAGGATTCCGAGACTCCTCGAGACTCATTTTAATCAGGTCAATATGATGCTTGAACGAAAGATTTTCGTCAAGCAAGATGCCTAGGAATCGAACGTAACGATCCTTAGGTCTTAGAGAACCTCTTGATACATTTATTTCATTTAAATCAGGGCAAGCCTTTGAGACTGGAGAAAATGAGAAAACATGACTTTTCGACATTTAAGCCAAGATAATTCACATCAAACCACTGGATAACTCTTTCAAAAAGGGCTATCATCCTTGAACGAAGATCAGACTCAGTTCTACCAGTTGTGCCAAAATTACTGTCATCAGCAAAACCAATAAGTGTATCCGGTAAGGACAAACTCTTGTCACAGCTAGTGACGGATATTGGTTGACAAAGACGACAGCAAATGGTAGGTTTTAAATTTTTAACCGTATTAATAAGGTCATTGACGTAGATTAAAAAGAGTATCGGCCCAATGACAGATCCTTGTGGAACACCAGACTCTATTCCAGAAGGATTAGAAAAGTCCGGATGAACCGAGATGACTCGATCAGATAAATATGATAGAAACCATGAATAAGCATTCCCTCTTATACCAATATGGGACATTTTCAGAAGACGAATCTTGTGTGTTAATGAGTCAAACGCTTTTCGAACATCAAGAAAAAGAGCAGCAGGTATCAAACCAGAGTCAAGAGCTGAATTTAAATAATTCAAGAGAGTTGCACATGCATGCTCAGTTGAATGTTTGGCCCTAAAACCAAACTGAAAATCATGAAAAAAGTGTTTAGAATTAAGAAAATCAAGAAGTCGAGAAAGCATAGCTTTTTCAAAAATTTTATTAAACACTGATAAAAGAGATATGGGACGATAATTTGCAGGATCATTCCTTGATCCACCTTTAAAAAGGATGATAACACGAGCACGCTTTAGAGCACTTGGGAAGACACCGTTTTCAAAAGAAAGATTGACAAGTCTCGTGAGGGCACACACAATGACAGGAAGAATGAATTTGACAACCTTAGTCGGAATACGGTCTGGGCCAGATGATGAAGAACCCCTCAAACAATTGACAATTCTGGCTATTTCAGCTTCATAGACAGGTTCCAATGCCATTGATTTAGGACAAGGTGGTCCTAGATAAGACCTAAAATCAGGTAGAGAAGAAGAAGGACTTACAGAAGAGGCTGTAGTTTTGCCGATATTAGCGAAATAGGAAGTAAACGCATCTTGAACTTTTAGCTCACCCTCTACATTTTCCCAGTCAATCACAACACTTGAAGGGACAGAAGGAGGCAGAAAAGATGGCCTAATAATAGAATTGATTACTTGCCATGTCTTCCTAATGTCTTTACCGCACGCAGAGAATTTTCTATGATAAAATAACGATTTAGCCCTTCGGCAAAGCGAATTGTAAATTCTTCTATAAGCTTTGAAAAGTTGAAGCCGAGAATCACGCGAAAATGGCTTAGAGCATCTGTAAGCCTTCCAAAGATAATTTTTCTTCCTCCAACTTTTAAGGAGTCCAGGGGTCATCCAAGGATTCAAAGGGGTTGTTCTTTTCGATGCTGGATTTGACTGGGGTGCATTACATGTATCAAAGATAACTTCTTTCAAAGAATCATAAAACGAATTAAACAAAGAATCTATGTCAGATCCATTTTCAGAAATACTCCACGAACGACCTGCAAACCGTGACCTAAGAATATGCAAGCCCTGATCATTAAATTTTAAAGAGGAAAAACCAGCTTCTTGGCTCCTCCTTAGCAATGAATCGGAAAAATCATACATGGAAAAAACAGGAAAATGGTCTGAGATATCACTCATCAATATAGAATTTCACACCAACGTCAAAGATGAAAAAATATTATTAAGCAAAGAAGCGATAGTGTTAGTTATGCGAGTTGGAATGCATGCAGAAGCCAGTGTTCCACAAGCGAGCATTGTCGAAAGAAAATCCAAGGACGAGGATGACCTCCGGTCAAACAAATTAAGGTTGAAGTCGCCCATAATTACAAGTTCACATGAATGAAGTTGGATTATTTCCAAAACCTCATCAAGAATCTGAAGGAAAGAGGGAACAGACCCACTAGGAGACCGGTATATATTACCAACAATCAAAGCTTTAGCTTGGGTTTTAATCTCAATAAATATGGATGCAAAAATTCCTTCTTCATTTCTTGACAGGTCATGTCTAACAGAGTACGGAAGACATTCCGAAACATAAAAAGCAAGGCCACCTTTAGCCATCCTACTTCGATTCAAATATTCCATCTTGTACCCAGGGAGATGCAATAGAGATTCATTTTTTGAATCAACGAAAGTCTCACAAAGACCAATGAAGTCAGGGTGGCCACTACGCACTATTTTTTTCAACTCATCAAACGAAGAGCAAAGACCCTGAACATTAAGCTGAAGTATAGAGAATATACCATCTCGTTTGGATACTCGATCTAAATCAGATACGTATTTACTACTAACTGAAAAATGGGGATTTGATGGTGATTTGTTAGACTGACCTACTGAATTATTTATCAAACTAAGAACATCAATTGGGTTATTTTGAAGATGAAATAGTCGCTCACCCAAGGAGGAGATGTCACCCTAACTAGAGTCAGACAAATTAAAAAAAAAAAACATACAAACTATGATCCATCATGCGCCACCCACCACCCAGCTTGGCATCTTCATAACAATGACATGTGGACAGCAACTAGGCAAACAGAACGATGAACTCATTTTTTGTGAAAAAAGAAACAGAAAAAATAAAGGCCAAAAACAGAAAACTTGAATAAGAAAAAAACTTGTATAAAAAATGAAAAACAACAAAAACATAACTAAATTTCCCAATCCAGGAGAAACATTTATATATCATAACTTACGAAAAAAAACAAAACAAACAACAACAACTAACAAACATCAAACAAATCACTAAAAAAAATGAACAAATCACACATATTACTCATCACCTCCGACTATGACAGCGGGGGAGGGAACCACAGAGGTCGCATTACTAGATAGTTTAAAGGGATCAAAACATGAGTCCTCTATTCGCAACCAAGTCTTACTCTTTGAAGACTTTTTCGCTTCAATCCATACACTAATCCCTTTCGTTATTACTCGGGTTTCAGCAACTCTAGTTGAAGTGTCAGATGATGTACGCAGATTATAGCCGAAAGATAGCAGTTCTTTTCTACGACGTGCCAATTCACGTGGGAGATCGGAAGTGATACTTTTTCCAGATCCCTTCAGCCTACCACAATTTTTCATAATAGTGTCTTTATCTGCTAAATTAGCCAAAGTCATGAAAACTGGCCCGGCTTTTAGTGTAGTCCTAGACGTTGCCCTAGTATTAGAGCCTGATGGTTTATTTCCATTTAAACGATAGCACTTGACGAAGGGCATTGAATTTGCGTTACTGACTCCTAATTCAGAGAGAAACTCACGAGTAGCATTTTCTGAGTTACCACCTTGAACAGCTGGTATACCGTGAAGTAGAATATTCTGTCTTTTTGAAACAAGTTCAACTTGAAGACAAGACTTTTTTTAGATTTACTACTTCGGTTTTGAGAACCGTATTTTCTTCTTTGAGTTTCAAATTCTCATTTCACAAAGCCTCAATCCCCTTTTCCAGGCTAAGAATCTTCTTCATAAGCTCAGTGTGTTTCTGATTAAAGTACGACTTCGTAAGAGACATCATAAAATTATTCAATAATCTCCCCTAGATTGGCTAATAACCAAATCAAAAATCCATTAAACAGAGACTTACTGGCAAGTGTTCAAACAATTCAAACAGAACAAATATCCTAAATAAGCAATAGCATCCACCAGCGCGCACTAGCTCCGAACGGAATGAATGCTGGCAAGCAACTGATTGCTGGTGCGCTTTTGACAACCAGGATGCACGTTGAAGACAAGTTCAACTTGAAGACAAGACTTTTTTTAGATTTACTACTTCGGTTTTGAGAACCGTATTTTCTTCTTTGAGTTTCAAATTCTCATTTCACAAAGCCTCAATCCCCTTTTCCAGGCTAAGAATCTTCTTCATAAGCTCAGTGTGTTTCTGATTAAAGTACGACTTCGTAAGAGACATCATAAAATTATTCAATAATCTCCCCTAGATTGGCTAATAACCAAATCAAAAATCCATTAAACAGAGACTTACTGGCAAGTGTTCAAACAATTCAAAAAGAACAAATATCCTAAATAAGCAATAGCATCCACCAGCGCGCACTAGCTCCGAACGGAATGAATGCTGGCAAGCAACTGATTGCTGGTGCGCTTTTGACAACCAGGATGCACGTAGTGCCTTTTTATTTTGTTGAAAATCACCCTCAACGTTCATTCAATTCTGTAACTTAATGCCATTATCTGTTCCCTGAAAAACTTCA
The DNA here is from genome assembly GCF_032884065.1 of Artemia franciscana. Lineage (NCBI taxonomy): Eukaryota > Metazoa > Arthropoda > Branchiopoda > Anostraca > Artemiidae > Artemia > Artemia franciscana. The sequence continues at coordinate 4,277,414 of NC_088868.1, forward strand.
CTTTATATCGCTTACCCGTTTCTAGAAATTCGTTGATATACCCTTTCTAAAGCTGGATACACTTCATGCCTTTTGGTCATGTCGCTATCCCCTAGAAATTTTAACCCAATGACATTGGCTGTTCCTGAAATATTCCAGGTGGGCCTTTTGACAACCCGCATGCACATATTTTCTTATGATTTATTTTAACATTCACCTCAACTTTCTCTATAATCTTCAGCTCCATGCTCTAAGCCATTCCTGAGATACAACCGAGCTAACCTAAATGCATTTAGAGCTTTTTAATTTAGTTCAATGTCCCACTTAACATGCTGTGAAAAATTTTAACTTATTGTCATTAGGTATTTTTGAGTATTTGCAGATTGACCCTTTGCACTTTGTATCTTGTGATTTAGTTTAACAGCTTGTCCTATAATATTCTCTGAAATTTCTTACCTAATTTAAGCAGTAAATTAAGTACTTACGTAATTGATATATGTATTTGATACCCTTCCTGATACATGTTATGCATTATGGATCTTACCTTTTCACAACTTGGATGTATATGGTGTTCTTAGATTTATATCAGTATCTCCTGAAAGTTTTAACATAATACCGTTCCTAAGATTTGGAAAATATCCCTTTTGACAATCTTGATGCACATTATGATTTTGTTTTCCATGGCAAGAAAGTTTCAACTTCATACCCTGAACTGTTCCTGGTTATTGCAGAAATGCCGTTTTTAGAGCATCAAAGCTCAAAGTATCGTCTGGTTTAGTTTAACATTCCCCTGAGCATACCTTAGAAGTTTCCACTTGGTATTCCCATTCTTCCCCTGTATATAGTAAACATGTGTTTTTGCGACCAAAATTTATGAAGTATCTGTTGAGTCACATGAATATCCCTCTTAGTATTTCCTGAAACTTTCAACTTGATACCCTACTAATCTAGTGACACTGAAAATACCCCCTTTTAACAACCTGGATGCAGGTTTTTCATTGAATTTTTCTTAGCATTCTTCTCAACACTCCATGACAGTTTTAACATGGTAACCTTGGCCGTTCTTCAGTACCGAAAGTACGCCCTTTTGACAATTTGTTTGAAAATGATGTCTTTTGAATTACTTTTCTACCCTCCTCAACGTTCCTTGGAAGTTTCAACTCTATACCGTCAGCCGTTCGTAAAATATTGCAGATACGCCTTTCTGATAATTCAGAATACGCCCTTCTGCCCTAGATTTAAACTTAATACCCTAAGCCGTACCTGAAATATCAGTTACTTCTATGAAATTACCGAGTGTTACCATCTCAAGCGACTTAAAATGGGATTATCATATTAACCGTATTTTAAAACTCGTAAATACCACGCTTTCTCTCCTTAACAAATTAAAAATTGTCCTAAATCCTATTAGTTGAGAGTTTACCTCTCATTTTTACGCCCAATCCTTGATTATACCTGTCTGGCTTGGCATCCGGATATTTCCAATTGATTGTCTGATAGATGGAGGCAGTCCTCAGAAAGTGCTCAAGAATTATTTTCAATGAAGGTAAAGTCCTTTATATCTCTTTTTGTCGGAAAGCCAATCAAGTCATCCTAAACGAAAGGAGAACAAAATTTTCTTTGCATTTTGCCAACAACGTCTTCCATAACCTCCCGAAAAATTCCCTTTTCCCTAGTAATTTTTTCTCCCTTCGACCTTGCCTCCCTCGGTCTGTTTCAACAAAAATCCTCCTTTCGACCCCCAATGAAATTGTCCGCTCAAAGATATAGAAGAACTTTTATACCGAGTATAAGAAATAATATTAAATAAATGAGTCCTTCCTTTTTACCTTAAGTTATTTATTCCCATTTGTAGCTTCTGTTTATTTTTTTTTTTTTTACTAAATTATGTTTTGTAGCTTTTAGTCGCAAGATTAAATTGTCCTTGTGTTTTTGTTTTTTTGTTGTTTTTTTTATAGTTAGTTTATCGCTTTTTAATTCTGCGAGTAACCTTTTTGAAATTTTGATATATTTTTTTCTGACTTACATTTGCTTCTTTTTTTTATATATATGTGCTTTTTGACTGTAAGTTGTGAATTTGGCCCCCCTGGGCTTGTAATAATAATTTATAAGAAATAGAATCTTATTTTATTTCTTGCGTTACAATGCTTATAAAAAGTAATACCATAAATGCCAAAATGATTTGAATTCACTTTGTGTATTTCCCTAATAATTTGAGCTCAATATTTATGAGGGAATATAGTTAACTGACGTATTTTATTCTTTTTTAAGTGTTTTAACATCTTTAGACAATAAATAAAAAAAAAATTATTAGCTCCCCATCTTTTCTTTGGAAAAAAAGAAAGCCAAGTGCTGCTGAGTCTTGTACCAATCACTCTTTTAAAAAGCAGGACGGAACATGTTTCGAATTATTTTGTTAATTGTGTTACCAGAGCAACAGTTCGATTTGGATCTTTTTTTTTCTTATATCACAAAATTTTGGAGAAAGTGGAAAAGGCCTGAAATGTATTAGTCTCTAAGTAAAGTTGGAACCAAGGTTTGCTTGTTGAATTAAAAACTGATTTTTAAATCAGTACTGTGTATTTTTAAGATACTTGACCATTCCAAGACCGCATCAAAATATGTTCTTAGAATAATAATACCTTCTTTTAAAAAATTCTGAATTATTAATAAAAAAAAATAGAGTCTGAAAAAAGAGTATTTTTCTCACTGGCTATACTGATTTACCACTTTGCGAGCTATTTTTTTTATGGATTACGGCTGAGTCTTCTGTGTCATTTTCTCCGTTCATGGCTAAGGCACAGGAATTGTATCAAAAGTACTTCGCATACAGTGAAAGTTGAAGCCAGGCTACAAGTTGGAGCTTTCATTTTGTCCCTTTCTATTGTTAAAAAGGAATTTTCCCTTTGCAAGAAAACCAAACTTTTAATTTTAGATTCATTTTGTACCAAAGATACTGTATTTTATAGTGCTAAGAGCAGTTTGGCCTTTTGAAGAAATATCGGTGAAGTTTTATATTAATAAATCGTAGTAAACTGTGTCTGAAGTTTAACTCCTTTGTATTTGGCTAATTTTTGCTCCTTTAAGATTATGTTACTATTTTATTTTCCTTTATTGATTGCTTTCTTGGAAAAATTTTTTTAAAGTAATTTTTATTTCTTTTAAATTGACCTGCTGTCGCTATTACGCTTAATATTCATATCTGGAAAGTCAAAACTGAAGAAATAATAGCCGAAAACTGTTACCTGAATGGTATTCAATTAAATGATCTAATGGGAAAATATCTATTCAGTTAAACTTTGATTCTCCTGATTTATATATTTCTTCTTCGCTGATCTAGTGTTCGAGAACACTGTACCAAACAGTTTTAAAGAATGGTCTTAGTGGTCTAATGGTGATAAAATATGTTAGCACACTCTGACTATAGCCATCATATAATTGTAGAAGCACTAACCACGTTGATCAGATGGTAAATAGACAAATAAGGTTGACATGGATTGTTGAAAAGCTATTTGAGAAATATAAAGCAGTTGAGAAAGTCTAAGTAACATTCAGCTAATGAAGATGTATTTTGATAACATGCAGGAAAGTTGTAGGGCTAGAACGGGGATGTTGGCTAAATAAGCAATTTTTTTAGATAGACGTTAAATCCAAAAAAGATACTGTCATAAATCAGAGTAAACATATTTCTATCTTACACTCTTTGTGCTCAGAAGGAAAACAGTAAAACGGGATTTAATTTACTTAGAGGCAAGACTTAATACAGAGGACCAACGTAATGTCGAATGAATACCATTGGATAAGGGAATAGTGTAATAACTTTATAATAAATTATTTTGAGACTGGTGTGGTTGAAGTTTTTATATTTCCAAAATTCTTGGAGATGAAGAAAAGGATCAATTTTTTACGGGCTATTAGAACGAATCAATGGTTTCGTGGGCGAAGATTTTACATTTTTTTCTTAAATTTAATTCTGCCCTAGGTTTGAGGGAGGAAAGATTATCTATCAACAAGTGAACAGTCTCTCTAACAACTACAGCCTCGTCTATAACTCCTTCTTCTTCTTTAAAATTTGTTAAGTGAAATCTTGGACCATATATAATTCAATGGCTTTGGAGCCTACCTCTGAAGTTGAAATAATCTGAATCATCAATGGTTAGAGGGCTTACACCAAATCTTATTTCTGCTAAGATTGTCAAGTTAGGAAACGTAAAACACTTCATATTATTAACTGAACAATATAGTAAGCACACCAATCGATGCCCTTTTTTTACTCTTTACGAATATAATAATCGCTTCTATAGCAAAGTCAAATTTAAGCAATTTTCTGACCTCTTGAAAAATGACGAATTTTCAATCAAAGTAAGAGCTATCGGTCGTTTTCTATAAAATGATATTACGCATTCTCAGCGCCATTTTCTCGGTCGTTTTCGACAAAATAATGCGACATTTTCTCAATGACAAAATTATTTATAATAAGGTTGATTAGGTTCGGTCAAAAAGTGCTTAAATTTGTGATAGAAGCGATTATTATATCTTAAAAATAGCATAAAAAAGGCATCGAGTGGTGTTTTCACCGTATTGGTAAGTTTATAATATGAGCTGTGATACGTTTACTGTCAAGTTTTCAAACCGTATTTCTGCTGGGGTTGTCAGACAGTCAAAATTAAAATTCACTATCAAACAGTTCGTGGTAACGATTTGTAGTAAGGAGCGACATGGCTCAATAGTAAACTAAAAGATACATTAAAAGAATCGGATTTTAAGCTGATTTTAAATATATAAATTTAATAAATTTAGTTTTTGTCATCAAAAGTTACGAGCCTTAGAAAATTTACCTTATTTTGGAAAATAGGAGGTAACATCCCCTAAAAGTCATAGAATCTTAACGAAAATCACACCATCTCATTCAGTGTATCAGAGAATACTATTGAAAAAAGTTCAAGCTCCTATCTACAAAAATGTGGAATTTCGTATTTTTTGCCAAAAGACAGATCACGGGTGCGTGTTTATTTATTTAATTTTTTTGTTCAGGGGTCATCGTATTGACCAAGTGGTCCTAGAATGTCACAAGATGGCTCATTCTAACGGAAATGAAAAATTTCTAGTTCCATTTTTAGTGACCAAAAAATTACAGGGCACCTAGCCGCCACCCATGCTCATTTTTCCCCAAAGTCAATGGATCAAAATTTTAAGATAGCCATTTTGTTTAGCAGAGTCAAAAATCATACTAACTATGTCTTTGGGGATGACTTTCTCTCCCACAGTCGCCGAGGAAGGGGGGGCAAGTTACAAACTTTGACCATTGTTTACATACAATCATGGTTATTGGGAAGTGTACAGGCGTTCTCAGGGGTTTTTTTTGGTTTGGGGTGGTTGAGGGGAGGGGGCTATATGGGAGGATATATTCTTGGAGGAATAAGTCATGGGGGAAGCGAAATTCAATGAAAAGGCCGCAGAATTTTCTAGCATTATTATAAAAAAAAAAACAATGAAAAAATAAACATGAAAAAAAATTTTTAATTGAAAGTAAGGAGTAACATTAAAACTTCAGACGAAAAGAGATTATTACGCATATGAGGGGTTTTTCTCCTAAATACCTCGCTCTTGATGCTAAAGTATCTTTAGTAATTTCAACAAGTAATTTCAGTAATTTCAACACGGCCTTTCTGATTCAAGGGTAATTCTGAAAGAATTGGGACAAAACTTAAGCTTTAGCGTAAAGAGCGAAATATTAACAAGGGGAAAAAACCCCCTCATATACATAATAAAAATATAAGAATATAGAAGTTTCTTACGTAAGTTAATTCTTAAGTAACGTATATTTTTTACTCATAAAAACTTTCGTTAAAAATTACAAGTTATAGTTGCCTTTTTAAGTAACCGAAAATTTGGAGGGTAACTAAGCCTCCTTCCCCCTCGCTTATTTCTCAAAATCGTCGGATCAAATTAAGAGAAAGCCATTTAGCCAAAAAAAAAAAGAACTAATGTGCAAATTTCATTTTAATAATTTATGTGCATTAATTCAAAAACGTTCAGAAACTAAATAAAAAAACTTGTTTTTTTGACAGAAAGTGAGGAGCGACATTAAAACTTAAAACCAACAGAAATTACTCCGTGTATGAAAGAGGCTGTTCCCTTCTCAACGCCCCGCTCTTTACACCTTAGTTTTTTGCTGTTTAATAAAGTAGAATTGCGAGAAACAGCCAAAATTTAGCGTATAGAGTGGGTCGTTGAAGAAGGTTTAACCCCTTTCGGACACAGAGTAATTTCTAATCGTTAAAAAACACTTTCACTTTCAGTTTCCAATTCCAGAATTTGTATGAGGATATACAGACTGAACACAGTCCTTTCACCTCTTTGACTTCAAGATGGCACTAGCAATCCTTCTTTTTCATCCTCTCTTCCCTTCTGTTTGGTTTGTGGGAAGTGCAAGTACTTGAGCTGCCTGTCCCCAGCAGTTTAAGCCCAAGAGGCCGGCTGGTACCAATACGGCTCTTCCTACTCACTCTCGCTCTCTTCTGCACAGTAGATCTTCATTAATAAATTAGCTCGTATTCCATTGTCTTTTTCATAATATGGATCATCACCCTATAAATCGGCCTTTCAGTATTAGGAGGTAGTTGTAAGCTGATGATGGAGTCAAACATTTCTTTAATCTTTAGCTTTCTACAAATTATCTTAATCTTATTAGTTTCGGGTGCAAGTATATGGCAATAAAAAATATGTTTTGGGGAGTTAAACTTTCAACTTCAAAGTTTAAACTTCAGTTTTACTTTTAGTTAAAAAAATTAATTTTTTTTATTTAACAACATTTTTGAAAGCACATTATGCGTAAATGTTTTTGAATATTTATCACGCGGATATCTTTTTGAATCTTTTTGAATGCCACATCACACAGGAAATGTTTTTCAATCTTTTTGATTTGCTTTGAATAGCCTTTGGTTTGTTTTTCTTCTACTTAATTTGATTAAATAAATTGGAAATTAAGATATGCAATAAGGCCCATCAGTGAATATAGTATACCCTAGAAAAAACAGATACCAGAGCCAACCATTGAATTTCTCTTTCTAAACATAAAGTTCACCAGTTATGGTTGTATCCTTGCCCCTTTTCATCTAGGGTTAGATATCCCGAATCTAAACTGTATATCAAAAATCTACAATTTGATAGGGATGCAATATTGTACGTCTTTCCATCTTCACTTTGTTCTTACTGCCAAATAAAGAGAGTTCAAAACAAAAATAGGCTAATAGACTATCCTTTATTTAATCTGAGACTGAATCTGAGACTGGTACATGGATGCCATGTACAAGATCAGGAGACGTTGACAGTTGTAGTAGAAGTGTTGCTATTAGTAATCAAACAGTTCGTGGTAACGAACTGTAGTAAGGAGCGACCCGGCTCAATAGTAAACGAAACTCTAAGAATTGGAATTTTGATGCTATACATCAAAAGAATCGGATTTTCATACTGATTTTAAATATATAGATTTCATCAAATTTAGTCTTTGTCATCAAAAGTTACGAGCCTGAGAAAATTTACCTTATTTTGGAAAATAGGGGAAACACCCCTAAAAGTCATAGAATCTTAACGAAAATCACACTATCGCATTTAGCGTATAAGAGAACCCTATAGCAAAAATTTCAAGCTTCTATCTACAAAAATGTGGAATTTCGTATTTTTTGCCAGAAGACAGATCACGGGTGCGTGTTTTTTTGTTTTCTTTTCCTTTTTCCCAGGGGTCATCGTATCGACCAAGTGGTCCTAGAATGTCGCATGACGGCTCATTCTAATGGAAATGAAAAGTTCTAGTCCCCTTTTTAAGTGACCAAAAAAAATTGGAAGGCACCTAGGCCCCTCCCACGCTCATTTTTCCCCAAAGTCCACGGATCAAATTTTGAGATAGCCATTTGGTTCCGCATAGTCGAAAACCATAATAACTATGTCTTTGGGGATGACTTACTCCCCCTCAGTCCCTGGGGGATGGGCTGCAAGTTACAAACTTTGACCAGTGTTTACATACAGTAATGGTTAGTGGTAAGTGTATAGACGTTTTCAGGGGGGATTCTTTTGGTTTTGGGGGTTGTGTTTATGGGAGGGGGCTATGTTGGAGGATCTTTCCTTGGAGGAATATGTCATGTGGGAAGAGAAACTCAATGAAAAGGGCGCAGGATTTTCTAGCATTACTATAAAAAAAATAATGAAAAAATAAACATGAAAAAGTTTTTTTCAATTGAAAGTAAGGAGTAGCATTAAAACTTAAAACGAACAGAGATTATTAAGCATATGAGGGGTTCTAAAAAAGAGCGAGGTATTTAGGAGGAGATAAATACATCGCTCTTTATGCTAAAATATTTTTAGTAATTTCAACTACTTATTCTATGGCCTTTCTGATTCAGCGGTCATTCTTAAAGAATTGGGACAAAACTTAAGATTTAGTACAAATTGCGAGGTATTAATGGGGGGACGAATCCCCTCATTTACATACTAAAAATATAATAATACAAAAGTTTGTTACGAAAGTTAATTCTTAAGTGTCGTATATTTTTTACTAATAAAAACGTTCGTAAAAAATTAAAAGTTCTAGTTACCTTTTTAAGTAACTGAAAAATTGGAGGGCAACTACGCCTCCTTCCCCACCCCTTATTTCTCAAAATCGTCTGATCAAAATTAAGAGAAAGCCATTTAGCCAAAAAAAGTATTAGTATGCAAATTTCATTTTAATAATTTACGTGCGGTGAGCCAAAATCAAACATATATTAATTCAAAAACGTTCAGAAATTAAATAAAAAACTCGTTTTTTTAACTGAAAGTAAGGAGCGACATTAAAACTTAAAACGAACAGAAATTACTCCGTATATGAAATGGGTTTTCCCCTCCGCAATCCCTCGCTCTTTACGCTAAAGTTTGACTCTTTGCCAAATTCTAATTTTTAAAACAATTAAAAACTTCAGCGTAAAGAGCGAGGGTTAATTTAATAGCAATAATAGCATCAGCAATAGCACTAGTAGTAGTAGCAGTAAAAGCAGTTGTAGTATGCACTTAGTGTTCTTGAGTAAGTCAAACCTCCCCCTCAAAATATCCAACAAGTTTCAATTTATTACCTTACACGTACACTTGTGACATTACTGATAGACCCCACGTTGCATGCAAAGGCCCCCTTTGACAGCTTGCATGCAAGTAGTGTGTTTTGATTTAGTTCAAATTTTTTCTCAATATTCCGTAAAACTCACCATAATACCTTTATACCATATTAGTACCAAAATAGCCTAAAAAGTAGTAGTCGGAGTATTAGAAGTATTGGCGAAGATATGAGTGGCAGTACAAATTAAAAACTAAATTGGATTTCCAGCTAATTTTGGCTGGAATACAAACTGGTCAAAAAAAAGTCTAATTTTTATTTGAAATTTTGATTTGTGTTTCCAGTCCAGCAAATTATTGAAATTTTTTAGATTTATTTAGTTTTCAGTAGAAAAAAAATTAATGGAATCTTTGTTAATAACCATAATAAACAATATTTTTTGAATCTCAAACTATTTTTGTACAGTTTTGTTGTATGTAAATATTGTCTCTTTATCAGTTGAACATCCCTCTCATCTTGCCCTGAAAGTATACCTTTGTAGTTGAGCGAACTTCACAGCAAACTTTGGCACTTTAGCTTTTATCCTGGTCTTAACGGTTCTGGTGCTTTTTCTTTTTGGTCTTACTTAGTTTAGCTGGTGTTTCGTCCTTGGTATGAAAAGAGGATAAACAGAATAGCTTGGTCCCGCTCGAGGACCTTTACAGAATTTTACCTAAGGAGAGACTAATGTTCCGTGGGAGGCAAAGTTTTTGATAAGGCCAAAAATGGGAATGTCTTTGTGCCCTTAGAGGGGAACGATTCTTCTAACTCGTCAGCACCCGTAAACTATGTTTTTTGCCCGTACCCGTCCGTCGTACTTCAAAAAGAGCTAGGATATCAATTTTATATTGAATCATCTGCTTTATGACTAGTTCTGTCTTAGAGTGTTGGGACATGGCTCTCACGTTCCAGAAGCTGAGTTTAAGCTTTTTCTTAGCAGTCATCAGCATTTTTCATTGCATTAGAATAATTAATTTTAAAAGCTGGTATTAGTGTCACCACGAGGGAGAGAAGAAGAATCGAAAATAAAATTAATTGTCAAAACATATCGAAAGATATACTGTTTTATCTGTAGACTTCTAAAACACATTGACAGATTAATTTTTTGTTTTCGGTTTATTGAAATATGAAATTTTGTTTTATTTGGGTTTGTTTTCTCTGTAGACTTTTGAAACATATTGAAAGGTGCTTTTTTTGTTTTGTTTTTTTTTGTATTAATTTTTGTTTTATTCTTTTTTTTCTACTCTATAGACTTTTATATTTTAGGTCACTTTTCACCACACGTGTCTGGAATGCACTTGCAGGGAATTACGTCACTATTTGTTTCAAAGAATCCATCTATGAGTGGTTTCTCAAACGCATGTACATTGAAATCTGAAGGAAAAAGCTTAGTAAATCAGAAAACTGGTTTGAAAAGTTGCATGCAAAGTGACAAGAATAGAAAATTGGAAAGATATCAAAGAACTCATAAAGAGAAAAAATCATTTAAGCGTGAGAGTGACAAAATATTTTCTCAAAAGCAGCATTTGAAACAGCACCAAAGGGTACATTCAGGAGAAAAGCCTTTTAAATGCGATGTATGTAAAAAACGCTTTTCTGAACAGGGCTCTTTAAACAGGCACCAAAGAGTTCATACCGGTGAGAAACTGTTTAAATGCGATGTATGTGACAAGAGGTTTTCTCTTGCTGCAAATTTGAAAACTCATCAAAGAATTCATACCGGTGAGAAACCGTTTAAGTGCGACGTATGTGACAAGACTTTTTCTCAACCTGCATATTTGAACACACATCAAAGAATTCATACTGGTGAGAAACTATTTAAATGTGGTGTAATAACCTGATCATAGAAGAAGCTTCTTCAAACATTGATAACGACAAGGACAAAAATCTCCTTTGGAATGTTCTCCGAGGCAATAGGCGGATTAACATGCCTGATACTAATTCCACACCGTCGCTAAAAGAGTGGGAAAATTATTTTTCTAAGTTGTCGACTTCGTACGATTCTAACAGTGTTGTGTTGCAATTAGATGAAAGGTTGAAGAATTTTTCAACTGATTACAGGATTTCTGAGGATATGTTACGTGGAGCAATCAAAACGTTAAAGGCGCAGTCGGCTAAGGATCATGATGGCTTATTTGCTAATCACCTCAAACTTGCTCCTTCTTCTTTTCTTATTACTCTACTGGCATTTTTCAACCTTTTACTTACTACTGGTTTAGTACCATCGTCATTCTATATTGGCATAGTTACGCCTATTCCTAAGAGCGGGAAAAAAGACTTGTCATCTTGTAGCTCCTGGAGGCCAATTACTAGGGGTTCTATGATTGGGAAAGTGTTTGAGTTGTGTTTGAAGGATCTTCTTGAAATTCTTGACACTGGTTCTAATCAAGTTGGTTTCAAGAGAGGTTTGGGATGTGACCATGCCCATGCATCTTTCAGCAAAGTTATTGAAGAAGCGAGAATCTCTGGTCAACCGCTATACGCCCTCTTGATTGATATCAAAGGGGCCTTTGATAACATTTCTCATGCATCCGCTCTGCTCACTTTAATCCATGCTGGATTGCCCCTAGCTGTCATACGAGTCCTTCGCTCTTGGTATTCTGGTTTAAAGATCCGTATCTGTCCGAGTTCGTCTTCATCTCAGTCCAAATTAATTCAAGTGGGTAGAGGAATTAGACAAGGAGGAATTATTTCTCCTTATATATTCAATTCTTGTTTAGCTACTGCCCTTAATTCTCTTTCCTGCTCGTTTGTTTCATTATCTCGAAATCTGTCTTACATTGCATATGCTGATGACATTATCCTTCTAAGCTGGTCCAAGTCTAGTCTTGTTTCTAATTTTAATATTTTAATTAATTGTTTAAAAGGTTTGGGCCTTTCTATCAGTTTTGAAAAATGTCAATTTTTTGTTGTAAATTGTTTAGAGGATAATGTCAGGGCGACTCTCGATTGCGGCAATGGTGTTATTTTTCAGTCGTCGCCAATAGTCACTTATTTGGGATTACCTTATGCTGCTTCGAAAAGAGATTTCAAACCAGTCCTGGTTCAGCATGTTCAGATGAAACTACGCAAGGCATTTGGTCTTTTAATTCGTTTTCGGGGTCTTTACCGTCGGGACGTCCTTGGTCGTATGTATAGCGCTGTTGCTCTGCCTCACGTATTGTTCCCGTCCCTCCTCTTCCGAAATTTCAGACCTTCTGATCTTTCGCCCATTAAAGTTGCTTATTTTAAATTTTGTAAATTTTTACTTGGTTTCCCCCTTTCTTTTAGTAACACTGAGATTGTTTTAAAGCTTAATGTGAAGGATCCTGTAGTCTGTATAAAGAAAAAATATAAAACATTTGAAGATAGGGCGAAAATTAGCCTTTTAGGCCACAATTTATTTCCGTTTTTTAGTAACAGTTCTGGCTCTTCATGATTTATAGGCTAATCTATTTAGCAAGTTTTTTTTTTTTTTTTTTTTTTTTTTTTTTTTTTTTTTTTTGTTTTTTTTTTTTTTTTTAAGTGTTCGATCAATATTTGATACGTTTTGATTGTAAGTGTTATCAGTTGTTTTTTCTTTATATTATATTGTAGCGTACTCCTCATTTTTTGAGGGAAATAAAGAAAATAAATAAATAAATAAACAGGGCTCTTTGAACAGGCACCAAAGAGTTCATACCGGTGAGCAACCGTTTAAATGCGATGTATGTGACCAGACATTTTCTCTTGCTGCAAATTTGAAAGCACATCAAAGAATTCATACTGGTGAGAAACCGTTTAAATGTGGTGTATGTGACAAGACCTTTTCTCAACCTGCAAATTTGAAAACACATCAAGGAATGCATACGGGTGAGAAACTATTTAAGTGTAATGTTTGTAACATTACCTTTGCTCAGTCTTCTAATTTGAACCAACACCAAAGAGTGCATTCAGGTGAGAAACCGTTTAAATGCGATGTATGTGACAAGACGTTTTCTCGCGCTGCAATTTTGAACACACATCAAAGAATTCATACCGGTGAGAAACCGTTTAAATGTGGTGTATGTAAAAAAACGCTTTTCTGAACAGGGCTCTTTGAACAGGCACAAAAGAGTTCATACCGGTGAGAAACCGTTTAAATGCGATGTATGTGACCAGACGTTTTCTCTTGCTGCAAATTTGAAAACACATCAAAGAATTCATACCGGTGAGAAACCGTTTAAGTGCGACGTATGTAACAAGACTTTTTCTCAACCTGCAAGTTTGAACACACATCAAAGAGTTCATACCGGTGAGAAACCGTTTAAATGCGATGTATGTGACAAGACGTTTTCTTGCGCTGCAAGTTTGAACACACATCAAAGAATTCATACTGGTGAGAAACCATTTAAAGGTGGTGTATGTGACAATACTTTTTCTCAACCTGCAAGTTTGAACGCACATCAAAGAATTCATGCTGGTGAGAAACCTTTTGAATGCGATGTATGTAAAAAATGCTTTTCTGAACGGGGCTCTTTGAACCGGCATCAAAGGGCTCATATTGGTGAGAAACCAGTGTTTTATTTCAATACTCCCCTCAACATTCTTGATAGGCTCACCTGAATAACCTTCGTCTTTTTGAAAAGCAAAGTTCAAACATGTATACCTTTCTCAATAACATATACTATGCGTAAACAACGAACGAATTGCCTTACTTATATTCCTTTGTCCTGAAGACTGTGGGGAGGTTGACATCCCTAACACTAGACCTTTCAACAATGCTGAACAAAATAGCTCTCTTGAAATTTCGCTCAGATTTTTTTTGTGGAATTACAGGCTTGAGGGGGGGTCGATTTCCCTTCATTCACTTTTGACTCTTAAAAATACACTAAAACTTCCAATCAAATGAGCTCCATTCGATCCAAAGCTTATACAACTACCCGTACCATAAAAACCTTATATGCGCTGGGCATAACTTAAAACCTTTTTCCACTGGCTAGAGGGAGGGGGGCTAGCTGCTCTCCATCATGTTTCACTTTTAAAAGGGAACTATAACTATACATTTCAAATCAAATGAGCCTCTTTTAAAGTTCACACAATCACCCCTTCCATAAAAACCTTACTCTCAAGAAGGGAACTAAACATCTGATTTCCAATTAAATGAGCCCCTTCCGGAGTTTATACAACCATTTTCCATAAAAACCTTACTTGCCCTCGGGAATAACTTATCACTTTTGCGCTTAGGAACTTGGGGAGGGGGGGGGGGTTTACCCCTACGAAGCGATTTTCAGACCTTTCAACTAAGCTGAACAATGTGGTTACCTTAAAATTTTGATTCCAATCGAGTGAGCCTTTTTTTAAAGTTAATACGACAACAAATGTTAATATTAAAATTTCTACCAGATGCATTTTGGGAAAATACGAGATGTGAGGGGGGGAATATCCACCCTTCGATCAATTTGAATCTCAAAAAGGGTACTAGAATGTATGATTACCAATCCAGTGAGCCCCTTCGAAGTTTATACGACCACCCTTTCTATAAATATCTTATATGCCCCCAGGGCATAACTTGCAACCCTTGCCCCGACGATGGTGGGGGGTTAGTCATCCTCAAAGACATAATTAAACATAAAAAAGGTTGCTAGCCCCTTTAATTTCCAATCGAATGAGCCTTTTTCGAATTTTCTACGACAGCAAATGGTCATGTCAAAATTTCTGTAAGTTGTATTTCCAGAAAATACCAGGTATGGGGAGGGGTATCCACCCTCTGGTCACTCTCAATCTTAAAAAGGAGCTACAACTTATGATTACCAATGTAATGAGCCACTCCGAAGTTTTTACAATCACCCTTTCTATATAAGCTTTATTCCCCCAGAGCAAAACTTACAACTCTTGCCCTAAGGGCTTTGGGGGGATGTCCTCCTCATAAACAATATTTTTGGACCTTTCATTTATGTTGAGCAAAATGCCTTTCTAAAAAAGTTGATTGGATGTGCTGGGGGAAATTTGGGGTTTTGGAGGGGTGTTTGCTGCCCTCCAATCACTATGGCACTATCCCTTTCAATTTCCAATCGAATGACCTCTTTTCAAAGTTTCTACGGCAACTCCTTCGTTACGAAGTGCCCTGGTCAAAAATAAAAAAAAGTAAATAAATAAAACATGGTGCCAACCACGCTTTTTTCTTAGAAAGCTCTATTGCACTGTCATATTCCAATGTACTGTCTATTCGAAATGCATAAAATTGATTAAATTCAATTTTACCCGTCAAAAGCAACAAGCCTAAAAAAATTTACCTGATTATAGAAAAAAGGCAGAGACCACCACAAAGAGTGAGTTGGTCTTAATGAAAATAACACTATTAGATTCAGGATATTTAAAAACCCTTCTTTAGAGGTTTGAAGCTCCTCCCACACAAAAATGTGGAATTTCACAGTTTTTTGAACTGAGAGGCCACAGATGCCTGTTCATTTTTATTTAGTTCTTTCACCTATTGTGAATGAATTACGATGGGTCATAATTTAGATGGGGGAGGGCAGATGCCTAAAACAGGTATTAAAAAGATTTTAATATCATTAATTGTCTAAATTTCAATTAGGCCTTAGATAAATATGGAAAATGGGGAGGGATGGGTATTAATCTTAGAATACCCTTCAGTCAAACCAAGGCCTAAATAATGAATTTAATGGGTAATACAGGTTTTATTCGAACAGTTCGTGGTAACAAACTGTAAGTAAGGGGGTGCCCGGCTTAAAAGTAAGAAACTCTAAAAAACGGAATTTTGACACCAAGAGATTTATCAGAACAATGGGATTTTTATGCTGATATCAAATATATTAGTTTCATCAAGTTTAGTTTACCCATCAAAAGTTACGAGCCTGTTTTTTTTGCCTTATTTTTGAAAAAAGGGCGGAAACACACCCCTAAAAGTTATAAAAATTAATGAAAATTGCACCATCAGATTCAGTATACCAGAGAAGCCCACTGTAGAGGTTTCAGGTTCCTATCTTTAAAAATGTGGAATTTTTTGCCTGAAGAAAGATCACGGATGCGTGTTTATTTGTTGCTGTTTTTTTTCCTGGGGTGATTTTATCGACCCATTGGTCCTAGAATATCGTGAGAGGGCTCATTCGAAAGGAAATTAAAGCTTCTAGTGCTCTTTTTAAGTGACCAAAGAAATTGGAGGGCAACAAGGCCCTCTCCCAAGCTAATTGTTTTCCCGTAGTCCCCCAATCAAAATTTAAAATAGATATTTTGTTCACCATAGTCAGAAAATCTAATAACTATGTCTTTTAAGATGACTCAATCCCCCACAGTTCTCGGGGGAAGGGCTGCAAGCTATGAACTTTGACCGGGGCTTACATGAAATATTGGTAATTATTAAGTATACAGACGTTTTCAGAGGGAATTTTTCTGGTGGTGTTGGGGAGGGGAGGGGTTTTACTTTGGAGTATCTTTCCATAAAGAAGTTTTTCATGGGAAAAGGGACATTTCTATGAAGGGGTGCCAGATTTCCCAGCATTATTCAAAAAAGGATCAGGAATTAAATAATGGATTAAGATTAAAGCTTAAAATAAACAGAATTTATTGTGTATATGAGGGGGTTTGCCCCAAGTCAATACCTCGCTCTTGACGCTAAAGTACAAATTTTTTTCCAATTCTTTTAGAATGACCCCTGAATCACAAAGGTCTTTTAAGTAGAATAAATGGCTCTTTTGAAAGTACTAAAAAACTTCAGCGTAAAAAGCAATGTATTGACTAGGGGACGAACCCCCTCATATACGTAACAATTTATCTTCGTTCTAATTTTTAATGTTACTCCTTACTTTCAGTTGAAAAAACTTGTTTTCTTTGTTTATTTATTAAAAGCAAGGCCGTCTATTGTTGTGGTACCCACCATGTTTATTGGGCTTGGGCATTATTTGGAAAAGATCAGAACTGAAATTTAAAAACCAATTCAAACTGCAAAAAAAAACAAAAAGTTTCATCGATACCTCCCTTGGCATCAATTACCTCTTCTATTATAGTGACAGCTTCTGGCACCGATACACACCGTTTGGGTGCCGTCTTCAAAACTAAACATACCATCTGTTGCAGAATCGTTAAACTTATTTTTGGTTCCGAAATGTCCAACATCCCCAATTGAAAAAACTTGATACCCTATGATGTGTCTTTATGTTGCAAATGTTTTAATGTAAGCAGTCTTTAGATACCCATGTCGGTAAGCATTGAGTTTGATGATGATGACGATTGATTAGCCGTTCTCTCTTGTCTGATGACCTTAGGACGTCTTTCTTTGGGTTGATTTACTTATACTGCGGTTGCTCTTCCAATCTTCTTCAAAAATTTTGTCATGAGCTTGACTGCCTTGACTGCCAGCTTGTCATCTTCTATATCTCCTAGTAACACAGTTGCACTGAGTGGTTTTTTTATATTGTTTAAAAATTCTGTTATTTCTTTTCTTTCTGTATGGACTGTGAGGGATCCAGCTTGAATATTTTTGTCTTATTCAATATTGGTATGACAAAAGCAGCTCCTCCACCCTCATTATTTTTGGATCCGTCCGTGTATACCTTTAAGTGTTCTTTATACTCTGTAACCATTAAATGGTTGAATTTGATGTAGTTAAGTGGATCTTCTTTTTAAAATTCGTTTGTTAGATATTTGATGCTTCTACTTGTCCATGGGGGTATTAGTGGTAGGTCTTGCAGGTGTAACATCTCACTAAAATTGAAGATTATATCCCGTATTTTCAATAAACTCTCTGCTTTTTCTATCATCCATTCTTTTTTCCGCTTTCGTTTTTTGTTAAATGTAGGGGTAAGTCCTCTTTTAATAATTAGAGCTTTGCATGGGTGGGATGATGGGGCTAGCCATATCTTTTTCAGGTACTTCAGCATCTGTTGTTCTCTTCTGGTTTGCAGGTCAACTATTCCACTTTCAATTAATAAGAAGGAGATGTGCGTTGTACTTCTTGCCCCAAAGGCTATTCTTAATGGGCTATTTTGGACAACTTCCAGTTTGTTTAGTGTGCTTTTTGGTGTAATATTGTAGAAAAGTGAGGCATGATCAATCTTTGCTCTAATGTATTCACAGTAGAACTCAAGCATAAATACTGTATTCACTCCCCAAGTTTTCTTGGAAAGCATTTGCATGATGTTAAGTCGTCTTATGCATGACTGCTTTATATGTTCCACCATTGGTTGAAGGGTCATCTTTTGATCTGTCAAACATCCAAGATATAAGTGTTTAGAGACTCTTTCTATTGTTCGATTTTTCAACATCAAATTTGGGATATTAGTTATATGTCTATTTGTAAAGACCATCATTTTTGTCTTCGTGGTTGAAAATTCTAAGTCTAGATCCTCAGCCCAAAATGTCAGTTAATTGATCATTTGTTGTAGTTTTGTTATTAATTTATGTTTCTTAGTGCCCTAATAGCCAGAAGAAAATATCGTCAGCAACTACTGAGGCCTTTATTTCATCATCATTCAGTGGGCTGTTGTATTGACTTATATTGTAGAAATCTGGATCCAGTGCTGAGCCCTGTGGGAATGCTCTTTGTGATTTTACATGAATATGGGAAAGGCCACTCCTGATTTAACTTGGACAGTTCTTTCCCTTAGATATTCATGGCAGACTGATATTAGGGGACCCTTTATTCCCAAGCTAATCAGTCCATCCAAAATCTGTCTGTGGGATACAACATCAAATGCTGACTTAATGTCCATGAAGACGGTTATCATGATCTTGTGGTTCTGCAGGGAATATAGGGCATCTCGTTGGAGTAATGTAAGATTGTCAGTGGTGCTTAAACCTTTGCGAAATCCACATTGAAATGGAGGTAGAAATTGGTTGGTTTCCACAATCCAGTTTGTTCTATTCTTTATTAATCGTTCATAAAGGTTCCCCATTACAGGTTATAAGGTTATAAATCTATGATTTTCTAGTTTCGTTGGATCTTTATGGGGCTTGGGTAACATGATTGCTACTCCCTTTTTCCATATTTTTGGGAATTCCCCCGATTCCCAGCAATTGTTAATTATTTGAAGAAGCATTTTTATCCATTTCGAAGGAAGTTTTTTAAAATAATGAGGATATATTTGGTCATTGCCTGGTGCTGTTAGTGGTAGTTTTTTAATTGTAATTTCAAACTCATTTATAGTAAAAGGTTGATTATAGTGTGCGTCTGTAGATGTGTCTCTAGCTCTTTTTATTTTCCAGAGGGTTTTTCTTACAGCTGACTGGTTTATTTCCTCTATGTCTATAACTGATTTGAGATATCTTGCCCCTTCATTGGCTTTTTCCTGATTATCTATTATTTCTTTTCCATCTGATTGAATTGGCATTATTACTTGGGGTTGTTCATTATAAAAGCTATTCATTTTCTTAATAAACTTAAAGATCTTTGTTGAGGGGTGTCTAAAATCAAGTTTTTCAGGCATTCCTTCCAGCTTTTACATTTTTCTTCCTTTACTGTTTTTTGGAATATTGCTGTGGTTTTCTGTAAGTGTATTTAATTCTCAAAGGCGAATATTAGTTTATATTGTCTTTTGGCTTTTTTCATTTGCTTCTTTGCCTCTTTGCAAATATTTTTCCACCAGGAGGCGTGTTTGTGTTTCGTGTGCATTTCTGTTTTATTTGTTATAGTTGACTCTGCTGCTTGTATCAAACTGTTTTGGAATGTTTCAATTGTTTCTTCAGTATTGTTTGAGCTTACAAAGGTATTTTCTAGATCTTGCAATTCTATGATTTCTTGGTATTTGTCCCAATTCACTTGTTTGATGTTTATTTGTTTTCTGCAGCTCTCATTTTCACACTTCGTGGGTTGATCTCTTATGTCATGCATTACTGATAGGTGGTCACTCAACAAAGTGATTTCACTTGCTGACCAAATTGTCCATTTAGAAGCTATATTAGCTGGTGTAATTGATAAATATATTGTAGTGTATGTGTTTGTTCTTTTGCAGTGACATGTTTTCAGATTTTTGGGTGGGATTAGACATGCATCTAAGTTGTCTTGTAGAAAAACTTCCACTGAATTTCCAGCACTATTTGAGGTACCACAATCACACCAAATATTATTATGTGCATTTAGGTCTCCAAGGATTATGTATTTTTCACAGGACGGAATTGTTTTCACTATTTCCTCAATAAACTTGGCAATTTTCTTATTTTTCTCCTTTTGGGTTGTAAATATTGATGATGTTGAGTTTTTGACGATTTTTCAGATATACTGTGCATCCTACTGCTTCTATCATTTGGTAATTTTTATCTTGTGAGATTTCTATATTTAAATGCTTGAAATGGTGCTTTTTACTTATGACTATTTGAGTGCCTCCTCCACTGCCTTCTATTATATCCTACCTTATGATATTAATCCTGTGAGTTTAAATTTTTTTTATATGGGACTAGCCATGTTTCTTGTAGGCATATTACGTCTACTTTATCACTTTGAATTTCTAATTCTTGGTCTCTTGATATTGGAGGGAATTCTTCTTTGTTTAGATAAAATTGACTAGTTTTTGAAAGTTGCTTGTTTACAACTTGCGCATAAGATTTGTATGCTGATTCAGCTCTTTTTATACCTATATTTTGGGTTTCTGCAATTTTTGTAATAATCTTGTTTTGTCTTCTTTGTGGGCAAGTAGTGGATGTAGTTGTATGGTTACTATTGCAGTTTACACAATGATATTTTGTATTTCTTGTTTCTACTGGCTCAGTTTTTAATGGACAGTCTTTAGATTGGTGAGATTTAGATTGGTGGCAAGATGGTTTTGGTGATCTGCACACTGTTTTGATATGGCCAAATGTTTGGCAGTTGTGGCACTGAATTATTGGTCTGTTATATTGAACAACTTCTTTAGGTCTTCCTGCAAACCAAATATGGGGAGGCAAGGTGTCACTTACAGAAGTGATTAACACGGCTTTGCTGTCTTCTGTTTTTCTTGTTTCTTTGTTAAAAAGTTTCAGTCTTTTTATTTGGTGAATTTTTAATTCTGCGTCCAAGCATTCCTTTATATCGGCTTCTGTCATTTTTAAATTCACACCTTTAATGACACCACGGACTAACTTTTTACTTAGTTCAACCACTACACTTAAGCTTCCTAGTTTTGTAGTCTTCAACAATAATTCTTTGGAGTTTTCATTTTGAGTATGTACTATTAATAGTTCATTGTTCTTTACCAAGTCATATTCAAACTTGTTTTCTTTTAGTATATTCTTAAAGTTTTTGATAATTGTGCTGTTATCAGGGAACTGCTTGTTGTGTTCTGTGAGGATTATATTTACACTGCAGTTATATTCTATGCTTGCATTGATAGTAACAGTCATTGGGAAAGGTTTTCTGTTTTTTGCTTTGTTTTCCAAGTTAACTTTTTCATGTCCCTTAGGGATTGCAGGGATGTTTGGCACTGTTGGGGTCACAATTCTAGCATTTTCTTCACTTCTTCTTTCATTGTTAATATCATTACTGATGCTTGGCTTACCTTCTGCCTCCCTGCAGGAAACTGCTTCGCCCATATAGCTGTCATTGTCGCTCTCATTTGTTGCTTCATCACTTAAAGCTTCAAATCTATTCTGTACTGACAGCTGGATATGTTCCTTGATTGTTTCTCTTTTATTTTTCACTTTTACTGTCTTATTCTCTTTGTTTGTGTTTATCCATTGACTTGTATCTGTTTGATCATAGTATTTTATGGCTTGACTCTGACCTGGGCTTGTTATTGTTTGGTATATCACTGATTGGGGGGAGCCAGCAAATGGAAACTGATTGGATCCATTTGTGGGATCATGCCATATTTGCACTGGCTGGGTTTGGTATTGTTCTGGGCTGCAAAAAGTCCATTCACCAGTAGGCGATTGCTGAATCCAAAATATGGGTTGGTGTTGAGGGGTTGGCCTTGATGGCCCCCCTATATTGTCCATTTTTCCCAGTTCTCAAAACTTACTGTTTTTCACTTTTAATATTTTTCAAAGAGTGAGTAAAACTAGAATAAATATAAACTTAAAAGAAAGATTTATCATCCCACCATTTTAATCTTTTCTTCTCCCATTGAGATTTATAACACCAAAAGAGATGTTTCAAACATTCACCTTTGCTGGTATTTAAACTAAAACTACAGGTTTCCCAAAACAGACACTTTGCTAGATTTTTAGAAAATTCTGAAAATTTAACTGATTCCTATTCAAGCACAGATATATCGAGGAAGTTGCTGGTTAGCTAGATGTTGCAGGCTAGATTTCTGTGGAAAGCTGAAAACTTGCCCGAGTATATACTTTTTTAGTACAAGCTTGGACAAGGTACAAGGATTTTTTTGCTAATCTTTTGGTAAAATAGAAATAAAATAAACGAAAGTGGGAACATAGAGTACTAATGGGTAAAGAACTAAAACTTTCTTACTATTCGAATTTACGTCGAAATTTTAACAAAAATTGGACTGTAAAATTTGGAATGATGAAAAGGGGATGATTATTCAAATCAATCGATTGTAAATCTATTTAATTTGGGACCTCCTATAGGACTAAGGTCTTTACTGGCCCCATCCCGTTACAACTTGAATATAGATGAATATCGATAATCTATTTTACTATAAAAATTTTATAATGTTCTAATATGTTTAAGCTGCTCATATGGTTAAATATATTAGTTTTTGCCTCATGTATTAAAAAATATGTCTTAACTTTTGTTTAAAAAAGAAGAAAAATAGGCCTTCACGAGTCAATACAACAATATATTTTCTGATTGAAGTTTTCTTGGTTCTGCATCTTCAATTAGACGTATTTTCGTGGTAAGAAATGTCAAACAGATCAGCCTAAAAATTAATGTTTCGCACTAAGAACCTGCTGAAGGACTTTCTATAAAAATCTATTTTCCCTTTATAAGCCCATTCCCTCCTTCTCTCATATCAAATAAAAACTTCAAGTCCACTTGATCCCTCAGTCAAATAAAGTTTCAACTGGGTTCCTTACGCCATAAATGTAATCCTTCGCCAAACCTTTGAGATTGCAAACACGCCCTTTGGAGATTCTGGATGTGCATAGTGTCCTGTAACCTAACTTAGCTTTAACTTTAACTACCCAATATTCCCTGGAAGGTTAAACTCAATACCTTAGACGGTCCTAAGATAGCATATATTTAACTTTAATGGAAACACATAGTGTCTATCAATTTAGTTAAAAGTCTCCTCAACCAGCCGTGGAAGTTTCAATTTGATATCTTTAGCCTTTCTTGAGATATTACAAATGCACTCATTTAGCAGCAAAGATACATACAGTGTCTTAATGCGGTTCAATATCCCCCACAGCTCTCTGAAAGTTTCAACTTAATACTCTTAGCCATTTTTAGATATTGCTGGTGCGCTTTTGACAACCAGGATGCAAATAGTGCCTTTTCATTTTGTTACAAATCGCCCTCAATATTCCTTGAATTTTGTAACTTAATGCCATTATCTGCTCCCTTAAAAACATCACTTTAAGTCGCTTAGCCGTTTCTGGAATTTCGTTGATATACCCTTTCAAAACCTGGATACACAACTTGCATTTTGGTCCAAGTTGCTATCCCCTAAAAATTTCAACCCAGTACCATTAGGTACTCCTTATGTGTTCCTGACATATTGCAGTTATCGCTTTTGACAAACTCTATGCACATATTTTCTTTTGATTTACTTTGACATTCACCTCAGCTTTCTTTATAATCTTCAGCTCATTGCTCTAAGCCATTCCTGAGATACTACCTAAATGTAATTAGAGCTTTTTAATGTAGTTCAGTATCCCACTTAACATGCTGTGAAAATTTTTGAATTATTGCCATTAGCCATTTTGAGCATTCGCAGATTGACCCTTTGTACTTGGTATGTTGTGATATAGTTTAACAGCCTGTCCCGTAATGTTCTCCGAAAGTTCCTACCTAATTTACGCAGTAAATTAAGTACTTCTGTAATTGATACTTGTATTTCAGACCCTTACTGATACATTTGAGTAAGGTATGACAGATCATACCTTTTGACAACTTGGATGTATATGGTGTCCTTAGATTTGTATCAGTATCTCCTGAAAATCTTAACATAATACACTCAGTCGTTCCTAAGATGTGGAAAATACCCCCTTTTGTAATCTCGATGCACATTATGATTTTGTTTTGCATGCCATGAAAGTTTCAACTTCATACCCCGAACTGTTCTTGGTTATTGCAGAAATGCCGTTTTTGCAACATCAAAGCTCAAAGTATCGTCTGGTTTAGTTTAACATTCCCCTAAGCATACCTTAGAAGTTTCCACTTAGTATTCCCATTCTTCCCCTGTATATAGTAAAAATGTGTCTTGCGACCAAAACTTATGAAGTATCTTTTGAGTCACATGAACATCCCTCTTAGTATTTCCTGAAACTTTCAACTTAATACCCTACTAATCTTGTGATACTGAAAATACCCCTTTTAACAACCTGGATGCAGGTTTTTCATTGAATTTTTATGCATTCTTCAAAACACTCCGTGACAGTTTTAACATGGTAACCTTTGCCGTTCTTCAGTACTGAAAGTACGCCCTTTTGACAATTTGTTTGAAAATGGTGTCTTTTGAATTACTTTTCTACCCTCCTCAACGTTCCCTGGAAGTTTCAACTCTATACCGTCAGCCGTTCGTGAAATATTGCAGATACGCCTTTCTGATAATTCAGAATACGCCCTTCTGCCCTAGATTTAAACTTAATACCCTAAGCTGTACCTGAAATGTCAGTTACTTCTATGAAATAACCGAGTGTTACCATCTCAAGCGACTTAAAATGGGATTATCATACTAACCATATTTTAAAACTCGTAAATACCACGCTTTCTCTTCTTAACAAATTAAAAATTGTCCTAAATCCTATTAGTTGAGAGTTTACCTTTCATTTTTATGCCCAATCCTTGACTATACCTGTCTGGCTTGGCATCCGGATATTTCCAATTGATTGTCTGATAGGATGGAGGCAGTCCTCAGAAAGTGCTCAAGAATTATTTTCAATGAAGGTAAAGTCCTTTATATCTCTTTTTGTCGGAAAGCCAATCAAGTCATCCTAAACGAAAGGAGAACAAAATTTTCTTTGCATTTTGCCAACAACGTCTTCCATAACCTCCCGAAAAATTCCCTTTTCCCTTGTCAATTTTTTTCTCTTCGACCTTGCCTCCCTCTGTCTGTTTCAACAAAAATCCTCCTTTTGACCCTCAATGAAATTGTCCGCTCAAAGATATAGAAGAACTTTTATACCGAGTATAAGAAATAATATTAAATAAATGAGTCCCCCCTTTTTACCTTAAATTATTTATTCCCATTTGTAGCTTCTGTTTAGTTTTTTTTTACTAAATTATGTTTTGTAGCTTTTAGTCGCAAGATTAAATTGTCCTTGTGTTTTCGTTTTTTTTGTTTTTTTTTTATAGTTAGTTTATCGTTTTTTAATTCTGCGAGTTTTCACATTTTATAACCTTTTTGAAATTTTGATATATTTTTTTCTGACTTACATTTGCTTCTTTTTTTTATATATATGTGCTTTTTGACTATAAGATGTGAATTTGGCCCACCTGGGCTTGTAATAATAATTTAAAAGAAATAGAATCTTATTTTATTTCTTGCGTTATAGGTAAATCCTTTGCATTCACATAGTTTCATTCCGTTTAGGACTAGAGAATGCTTTCCCCTAAATGCTCCCCGTGAGCTTTTCCTTAATTCCGTTCTAGTTTTTTCGTGGGCTATTTCCATGCGTTTTAGTTGTTTTTTTTTTACTAAAGTGTGTTTTGTAGGTTTTAGTCACAAGATCAAATTGTCCTTGTTTTTTTTATTATTCAGTTTATCTGTTTTTAATTCTGAGAGTTTTTGTATTTATAATTTTTTTTGTATGTATGTGTGCCTTTTGATTGTAAGCTGTGAATGTGATCCGTCTGGGCTTGTACTAGTAATTTTTCAGAAATAGTATCTTATTTCTTACGTTATAGGTAAATCCCGTGCATTCACATAGTTTTTTTTCTGTTTAGGACGAGGGAATGCTATCCCTTAAACATTCCCTTTTCCTTCCTTAAAGGAAACCTTCCTTAAGGTTTTTCCTTAGTACCATTGTATTATATGTTACATACGTAATATAAAAACAATGGGCATTTTGCATAGTCTACAGCTCTGTCCCTGAGGCTTTAAAGGATCTTGACGACCGTGGAGGTATAGCTACAGGCTCTTTCGATTATTTTGAACAAAATGGATTTGATTATTTTTAGGAGTTGCGGAAGGGTATTTTTTAGAGTCGTGTTGGGGTGGGTTCCTCTCTAGTTACTTTGACAGTTTAAACAAAATTCCATCTAGGATTTTGACACAATCACCTCTGGGAAGTGGCCTGAGGAAAAATTGTACCATTACATTGAAGTCATACCACCCTTTACCTAGGCAGTGCTACTATTCTACCAATTATAGTGTTAGGAGAGGTAGCCTTCTCTTCGAAAGAAATAACTCTAAAAGAAATTTGATCTTAGATTTAGAAACATAAAATTGAGGTTGTCCCTCCCTCCCTCCCCCCTTCCTTGCTGATTTAAGAACTTGAAAATTCCCCATGTAAGCCCATGACACCATTGATATTTTATGTGCTAGAAATTTCCCACAGCTAGTAGTTATTTATAGAGCCGATTCCTTATCAAATATTTAGGCAGGCGAATCCAAAAGCATTAGATAGATTAACAATAATAATACCATACAATGCTTATAAAAATAATACAATAAAAGCCAAAATGATTTGAATTCGCTTTGTGTATTTCCCTAATAATTTGAGCTCAATATTTATGAGGGGATATAGTTAACTGATGTATTTTATTCTTTTTAAGTGTTTTAGCATCTTTAGACAATAAATAAAAAAAAAATATTAGCTTTACATCTTTTCTTTGGAAAAAAAGAAAGCCAAGTGCTGCTGAGTCTTGTACCAATCACTCTTTTAGAAAGCAGAAGGGAACATGTTTCGAATTATTTTGTTAATTGTGTTACCAGAGCAACAGTTTGATTTGGATCTTTTTTTTCTTATATCACAAAATTTAGGAGAAAGTGGGAAAGGCCTGAAATGTATTAGTTTCTAAGTAAAGTTGGAACCAAGGTTTGCTTGATGAATTAAAAAGCTGTATAGCTCTATCATAGGGTGAAAAATAGTTTTGGCTAATGCTTGACGTCAGAAGGACTGGCTAAAGTTATTTTGTCAAGTTGTATCTTTTTGAAGCTGAAATGATTTTTAAATAAGTACTGTGTATTTTTAAGATACGTGACCATTCCAAGACCACATCAAAATATGTTCTTAGAATAATAATACTTCTTTTAAAAATATCTGAACTATTAATAAAAAAATGGAGTCTGAAAAAAAGAGTATTTTTCTCACTGGTTAACTGATTTACCACTTTGCGAGCAATTTTTTTTATGGATTTCGGCTGAGTCTTCTGTTTCATTTTCTCCCTTCATGGCTAAGGCACAGGAATCGTATCAAAAGTACTTCGTATACAGTGAAAGTTGAAGCCAGGCTACAAAGTTGGAGCTTTCCTTTTGTCCCTTTTCTACAGTTAAAAAGGAATTTTCCCTTTGCAAGATAACCAAACTTTTAATTTTAGATTCATTTTGTACCAAAAATACTGTATTTTATAGTGCTAAGAGCATTTTGGCCTTTTGAAGAAATATCGGTGAAGTTTTATATTAATAAATCGTAGTAAACTGTGTCTGAAGTTTAACTCCTTTGTATTTGGCTAATTTTTGCTCCTTTAAGATTAAGTTAATACTTTGATTTCTTTTATTGTATGCTTTCTTGGAAAAAAATTTTTAAAGTAATTTTTATTTCTTTTAAATTGACATGCTGTCGCTATTACGCTTAATATTCATATCTGGAAAGTCAAAACTGAAGAAATAATAGCCGAAAACTTTTATCTGAATGGTATTCAATTAAATGATCTAATGGGAAAATATCTATTCAGTTAAACTTTGATCCTCCTGATTTATATATTTTTTCTTCGCTGATCTAGTGTTCGAGAACATTGTACCAAACAGTTTTAAAGAATGGTATTAGTGGTCTAATGGTGATAAAATATGTTAGCACACTCTGACTATAGCTATCATATAATTGTAGAAGGACTAGCCACGTTGATCAGATGGTAAATAGACAAATAAGGTTGACATGGATTGTTGAAAAGCTATTTGAGAAATATAAAGCAGTTGAAAAAGTCTAAGTGACATTCAGCTAATGAAGATGTATTTTGATAACATGCAGGAAAATTGTAAGGCTAGAACGGGGGTGTTGGCTAAATAAGCAATTTTTTTTATCGTCTTAGATAGACGTTAAATCCAGAAAATATACTGTCATATATCAGAGTAAACATATTTCTATCTTACACTCTTTGCGCTTAGAAGGAAAACAGTAAAACGGGATCTAATTTACTTAGAGGCAAGACTTAATACAGAGGACCAACGTAATGTCGAATGAATACCATTGGATAAGATAAGATATTTATTTCAAAAAAATCACTATCACAAGCCCTCAGGGGGCCGAATTCGGACTTCGGAGTCGACTAATAAAACAAACAAAGCAAAAAACACCAATAATAATGAATGATCAAATTATGTATAAAAATACAAGTCAGAAAAAAGTCAAAAAATATAAGTCAGAAAAAAAGGGAAGGGGACAAAAAAAAGTCAAGAAATAAACATATATATCTACAAATTAAAAGGGACACTAAAAAAAGTCCAAAAACTCACAAAAAAAGAACGAAGCATAAAACACACGAAAAACACATATGACTTAAAAGGGAAACTAAACCAAAACAGCGAGGGGCAAGCAAATTAGTGTGTAACGACCTAAAGCACCTCACATGAAAAAAAGAGGGGGGGGGAAACAAGTTGGCTATTTTATTTATTTTTTCTGTGATGAAGGGGACAAAGGTTTTTTCATATCTGGAAGTAACGCAGCGAAGGGGAGACAAAACTGGGATAGGCTCAGAAACAGCTCGAGGCTGTCGTAATCTGGATGGTGAGTGACGTTTGGGGAAAATACTTGCCGTCCGAGGGTTCGTTATTGCATTTTTGAAAAACGGAGGCACAACGACGACCTCCTTCGCTCAAGGGTTTCCAAACTATCTTTTTTTAGGAGCAGAGAGTAAGGCACCTGGCCTTCTTTGAAAGATACTAGCAAGGCTCTTTTTTGGATTGACTCAATTTTGTCAGATTCTTTACGAGAGATGCCAGGGTGCCAAACTGGACAAGCATATTCAAGATGCGGGCGGACAAAAGACGTGTACAACCTTAAGGAGTGAGAATGGGGGACGCTATATATACTTAGGAGCTTAAGGAGGGTGATAGACGCATTAGCTTTATGGATGATATCTTTAACGTGGATATCCCACTTTAAATTTGAAGAAATTGTGACTCCAAGTAATTTAACCGAGGATGCATAAATTTCAGGAGGGAAAGGATTAAGAAAACAGGGCGAGGATTTGAGGAAACAAATCGGCATTATCATGGATTTAGAGGGGTTTACAGTCATATCTAGGTCCAAAGCGTCACTTCCAATTTCATTGAGAATACTCATAGGGTCGCTTATTAAATTTCTGAAGCAACTTTCAACAATCGTTAGGTCATCAACAAATTTCCAACGGTCAGGAACTTCCTTCGGATAAGGGAATAGTGTAATAACTTTATAATAAATTATTTTGAGACCGGTGTGGTTGAAGTTTTTATATTTCCAAAATTTTTGGAGATGAGGAAAAGGATCAATTTTTTTTCGGGCTATTAGAACAAATCAATGGTTTTGAGGGCGAAGATTTTACATTTTTTTTTCTTGAATTTAATTCTGCCCTAGGTTGGAGGGAGGATAGATTATCTATCAACAAGTGAACAGCCTCTCTAACAACTACAGCCTCGTCTATAACTCCTTCTTCTTCTTTTATAAATTTTTAGGTGTAATCTTGGACCATATATAATTCAATGGCTTTGGAGCCTACCTCTGAAGTTGAAATAATCTGAATCATCAATGGTTAGAGGGCTTACACCAAACCGTATTTCTTCTAAGGTTGTCAAGTTAGGAAACGTATCACAGTTCATATTATTAACTGAACAATATAGTAAGCATACCAATCGATGCCCTTTTTTTTACCCTTTACGAATATAATAATTGCTTCTATAGCAAATTCAAATTTAAGCAATTTGTTGACCTCTTGAAAAATGACGAATTTTCAATCAAAGTATGAGTTATCGGTAGTTTTCTATAAAATGATATTACGCATTTTCAGCGCCGTTTTCTTCGTCGTTTTCGGCAAAATAATGCGACATTTTCTCAATAACAAAATTATTCATAATAAGGTTGATTAGGTTCGGTCAAAAAGTGCTTAAATTTGTGTTAGAAGCAATTATTATATCGGAAAAATAGCATAAAAAAAGACATCGAGTGGTGTTTTCACCGTATTGGTAAGTTTATAATGCTGTGATACGTTTACTGTCAAGTTTTCAAACTGTATTTCTGCTGGGGTTGTCAGATAGTCAAAATTAAAACGCACTATCAAACAGTTCGTGGTAACGAACTGTAGTAAACGAAACTCTAAAAAAATGAATTTTGATACTAAAAGATACATTAAAAGAATCGGATTTTAAGCTGATTTTAAGGTTATTGGGAAGTGTAGAGGCGTTTTCAGGGGGATTTTTTTGGTTTGGGATGGTTGAGGGGAGGGGGCTATGTGGGAGGATCTTTCCTTGGAAGAATTTGTCATGGGGGAAGATAAATTCAATGAAAAGGGCGCAGAATTTTCTAGTATTATTATAAAAAAAACAATGAAAAAAAATTATCAATTGAAAGTAAGGAGTAACATTAAAACTTCAGACGAAAAGACATTATTACGCATATGAGGGGTTCTTCTCCTAAATACCTCGCTCTTTATGCTAAAGTATCTTTAGTAATCTCAACAAGTAATTTCAGTAATTTCAACACGGTCTTTCTGATTCAGGGGTAATTCTGAAAGAATTGGGACAAAACTTAAGCTTTAGTGTAAAGACCCATGTATTACCGAGGGGGAAAACCCCCTCATATACATAATAAAAATATAAGAATATAGAAGTTTGTTACGTAAGTTAATTCTTAAGTTACTTACATTTTTTACTAATAAAAACGTTCGCTAAAAATTAAAAGTTCTAGTTGCCTTTTTAAGTAACCGAAAAATTGGAGGGCAACTATTCCTCCTTCCCTATCGCTTATTTCTCAAAATCGTCGCATCAAAACTAAGAGAAACCCATTTAGCCGAAAAAAGAATTAATATGCAAATTTCATTTTAATAATTTATGTGCGGAGAGCCAATTGATTCAAAAATGTTCAGAAATTAAATAAAAAAACTTGTTTTTTCAACAGAAAGTAAGGAGCGACATTAAAACTTAAAACGAACAGAAATTACTCCGTGTATGAAAGAGGCTGTTCCCTTCTCAACGCCCCGCTCTTTACACTAAAGTTTTTTATTGTTTAATATAGTAGAATTGCGAGAAACAGCCAAAATTTAGCGTATAAAGTGGGTCGTTGAGGAAGGAACAACCCCTTTCAGAAACGGAGTTATTTCTATTCGTTAAAAAACACTTTCACTTTCAGTTTCCAATTCCAGAATTTGTATGAGGATATACAGACTGCATACAGTCCTGCCCTTCTGTTTGGTTTGTGGGAAGTGCAAGTTCTTGAGCTGCCTGTCCTAAGCAGATTAAGGCCAAGAGGCCGGCTGGTACCAATACGGCTCTTCCTACTCACTCTCTCTCTCTCTCTCTTCTGCACAGTAGATCTTCATTAATAAATTAGCTCGTATTCCATTGTCTTTTTTATAATTTGGATCATCACCCTATACATCGGCCTTTCAGTATTAGGAGGTAGTTGTAAGCTGATGATGGAATCAAACATTTCTTCAATCTTTAGCTTTCTACAAATTATCTTAATCTTATTAGTTTCGGGTGCAAGTATATGGCAATAAAAAAATATGTTTTGGGGAGTTAAACTTTCAACTTCAAAGTTTAAGCTTCAGTCTTGCTTTTAGTTAAAAAAAACTTTTTTTTTTATTTAACAATATTTTTGGAAGCACATTATTCGTAAATGTTTTCAATATTTATCACGCGGATATCTTTTTGAATCTTTTTGAATACCACATCACACAGGAAAGGACTTGAGGAAAACGGCTCAGCGTGGTATATTATTTTTGAATTGAGGGTTTGATATTTTTGGTAATTTTTTGGGTATAGTGGTATGTTTTACCTGGGATGCAGGTAAATTGGGATCCACATCACTCTCCTGGAGTGATGGTGGGGCCAAATGCAGTAGGTCCAAATAATGAGCAGGCCCCCATGTACACAACATTTATTCCACAAGTTGTACCTATGTCTCAAGCTATACAGTACCAGGGTCAGGTTATACAGCAGACACCAGGATTTAATCAGGCAAGACAATCACCATATGTCACAACTCTAGCCCCCCACAATAGTCAATACAGTCAGCATCAAATCTATATCTCACCACACTCTCAAAATAGATTCATTGCTACAGTCCCTACATCAAATTCATTTGAAATTTTAAGTTCAATAGATGAAAATTACCCACCTCTTCCCTCAGATGAAGCCATGATTTAGGCAGTGCAAACCCTAAAGAAGTGGAGGGTATCATAAATTTCCCTTAGCTAGGATTATCTCATGACTTAGGAAAAGGAGCCAAAAGAGCTATATCCCCAACCCTCATTGAGTTAAACAATAGAGTTGCAAAAAGTCACTACACAGCTCCTCCTAAGTACCACCCAAAAAATAAGGGAATCCAGATTCTTGACAGATTTGACAAGAGTAATCTTGTCCAGCAAAGTTGAAACAAAAATCTTGTCTATGGAAAGAGAAACTACTTTAAGCTTAAAAGAAGCATTGAAACCTGATCACTTTGAATTTGAACTGAGCAAAGATAAAAAGAGAGTCACAATATTTCTTCCAACTGAATCTGCTGTAGCAAAAGCATTGACAATTAAGAAAATAGATGAAACAGAAGTCCAAGCAGAGGAATTTAAACCCAGATGTCAAGGAGTAATAAGAGGAATACCTAAGGAAATCACTGAAGAAGAGATTAAAAGTGATCTTTTAATCTAATTTTTGACCAAATTTCAAATCATGACACAATCCCCCCCCCTCTTCCTTTTATTTATAAAATTTGCAATGGACAATTCTCCCTGGAAACTTTCATCCTCATGAAAAATTCCTGCCCAAAAATTCTTTATATCTCCAAGTAACAAATACTATGTGTAAACAGTGGGCAAATTGCATAATTTAAAGCCATTTCCTCATGGATTATTTTGACTCCTGCCATAGGGACCATGGGGGATCAAAGAGACCCCCAGAGGACAGAGGCATAGTCATTGGACATGTAAACTATGGTAAATCAAGTAAATATCTCAAATTTTGTTTGATATCATTGGGAGAAAATCATTGTCATACATCCCTCCAATCTTTTTGGTCACTTAGAAATGGTGCTAGAACCTTTAATTTTTGTTCAAATGAGTGCTCTTCTAATCTTTTAGAACTATTGGTTTCATACAACCACCCACGTGGGAAAAAACATGCATCTATGATCCTTCTTATGAAAAAAAAATCCATATTTTGTAGGTAAGAGCTTGAAGCATCTACAGTAGAGTTGTCTGATATGCTGAATCTGAGTGCACAATCTTCATTGAAATTTCTTGACTTTTTGAGGGAGTCTCCCCTCTTTTTCAAAAATCAGAGAAATACTCTCAACTTGCAGGAATGTTACTAGCCACAGATTTTACTGGGGGGGGGGGGTTACTGACTGGCTGGTTATTTTTACCAACTTTTTTTTGTAATAATTAGCATAATGTCCACCTCAAATATGAAGCTTGAGAGCACAGTTCAGCCAAAAGAATTGTTTCACCTGAAGAAGATTAGCCTTTCATTCAATTTCTTGTAGGAAGCTTATGTTTAATTAGCTGGTGATCTAGTGGAGAAAGGAGTAAGAAAAGAGGAATAAAGTGACAATATGATTTGTGTACAAACAGAACTCAGAAGTGAGAATTTTATAATTTCAATTGAAATATACAGATGAAACACAGAATGAGGTATTGTAACAACAATACTCCAATTAAGAAGTCAAACATGTTTGTTATGGCACTCTCAAAACACATCATGACAAAGTGATCAAAAGAAACTCCTTTTCACCTTTGCCAAAGTTGGTGATGCTGTCATAATCCTCTGGTAAACTGACCAAAGAGCTGTGAATAACAATTTAAATACGTAGTTTTCACAGTATAGGGTCTTAAAGATGGTGCAATCAGTGACTTTATAGCTTTTCAACCTCAGTCCTGGCTGATAGGCCAGGACTGGATGAGTTTTGCAAGATCTTGGTCTTTTCCCAAAAATATATTTGTGACTTTCATATCTTTTCGATTTTACCCAGTAGGCTTCAGTATACTGGCTTGCAGAAAAGTAGAATTATGATGGATTGTATTTTCCAAGCCATTTATTAGGGCCCCAATGATGCTTTACAGTTTCTTGACATAGAACAACTTCTGGTAATCTAACAGGTTGGCTCTAGGATTAGAAATTGTTTTTGAATAACAAGCAGGTGGAAGCTGTTTAAGTTGAAACTTTTCTTTGGCAAGTGAACCAACTTTTTCCCACTGTTTTTTTATGCCTTTATATCCCTCTCTTATCTGATCAGTCTCAGAACATATAAGATGCTTTATGTTGCCATGACTCTTGTGTTTGCAATCACCAGGTCAAGTTGTTTCATTTGAAGCTTTTCTTGCAAGAATCTTTGTCTTGAACAAGACTTGGCATATAAGCATAAGAATTAGAATAAAATCTAAGGAGGTAATGTGGCAATGCAGAAGTTGGACTTCTTCTTCTTTTTTTTATCTTGTCTTTGTTGTCTTCTATTAGCTCTTTGAGAACTTCAACAATGGTGTCAAAGCTGTCAAAAATTGTGTCAAAACTCTCTGACCTGAATAACCATATTATTGACAGATTATCAAGCTTCAGTATTGATCCAGCACTCTCCACTGCTTGTTTCTAAGCAATTACTCATTTCATTTGACCTTCAAAGAGGAATAAGTTAAAAAATACTTTCCAAAGCAAAGTAAAGGCAATTTTAAACTTGAGATCAGCAGATAAAAATATCTGTTGAAATTCAATCTAAAAACAACTGGAAATTACTATTGTAGAATAAATGGTACCCAAATCAAACAGAAATTAAATTAACAATCATAGCATAAAACATACAACAAGTAATAATGTAAATGAATAAATATATCTTAAAGCAAGCAATGCTTAAATTAATTATGCAAATCAAGCTTAAAACAAAAAAATATTCAGTATTGAAGCATAAATGAAACCAAAAACAAACAGAAATTAAATAAACAATCAGTGCAAACAAACACACAATACATACTAATATAAATGAATAGATAAGTCTGAAAAAAAGATAAAGTTAAACTGAATATGCATATTAAGCTTGAAACAAACAAAAATCACTTCAAACATGAGTTTTGGTATTGCCTCCTCCTCTTACTGCGAAATTCTATAACCTACTGCATCAGGATGCATTTGGATAAAAAAAGGGCATGGATGGGGGGGGGGGAGATGCCCTCTGATCTCTTTTGACGCTTAAAAAGTAAGCAAGAACTTTCACTTTCCAAACAAATGAGCCCTCTCTGAAGTTAAATGCAAGCATCTCTTCCATAAAAACCATATATACACCCAGGGCATAACTTAAAATCCCTGCCCCAGGGCCCTGGGCGGTTGTCTTGACACAAGAAATTTTTTAGTCTGACCCTTGATGTACTTTTAACAAAATGGCTGTCTCAAAAATTTTATCTGATGTTTTTTTGGGAAAAGGGCAGGGGCTAGTTGTCCTCCAGTCACTTTTGACTCTTAAAAAGGACACTATAAATTCCAATATCCAATTGAATGAGGCCCCTTTCAAGTTAACAGGATGACCCCTCCTATATTGTTACGGGGTGGTTTTGTTAATTAATGAGCTTGTGTTGTGATTTTATCTTAAGGGGGGTTTGCGTTGAGTTGCTTGGGGCACTTCCAAGTCTTAATAGCTTAATGTGGATATGGGAGCTAAATTATTAATAAAATAAAAAGGCTTCGTATAGAATCCCCGGTAACCTGGGAGACAGAACCATCTCGTTGTTGTTCGAGGTCTCTTGAAACAAATATAGATTCCCTTGGGACCGTACCTGAAAGCTAGAGGAACTGTACCTGATGCCCTAATACATAGACAGAAGATGATTAAATACAATAAGGTTTATTTACTTACAATATACAACTATTGACAAAATAGCTTCAATGACTTATAGCATAAAAAGGCGAACATGAGCAATTGATCTTGACAAATCGAATCCTTTCTTAAGACTAACTATTTGCCCTTGTGTTGGGCTCATATATCCAACGCGCGCACTTGCTGGACAGGCTTGGTGACCTGCGGAAGTTGACCTCCACTACTATTGGTAATATTTAATCATGTGACTAGTCACGCATCCAAAAGCTGTTCTTATGGCAAGGATTTCTCTTTTGGTTTTGAGAAAAACCCATAGGTCAGAATAACTGGTTACTTAACTTGTTGAGTAACATTTACTTTATCTAAATGCACGTAATCCAACCGCGTTGGACTATGCAGACTGTTGAAAAACTCAGGGGTCAGAATAACTGGTTACTTGACTTGTTAAGTAACCTTTCACTTATCTAAATGCACGTAGTCTAACTGCGTAGGATTATGCAGACTTGTTAAATTTAGTAACTGTTAAATTCTAAATGATTTTATCCAAACCTTTTTCAAATTGAAATTTACTAAAGGGGTGTGACTGAGAAATTTAGTCCTGAATTTAAGAGTTCCTAGAAGAGTATGGATGAGAGATTTGGTCCTATATTTGAGGATTCCTAAGGGGATGTGAATGAGGGATTTGGTCCTGAATTTTATAGAGGGGGGGGCTGGTCTATATGTTACATATCCCCTTTCCCATTGTAGATTGATGTCCCCATCAATCAGTCTAATCTCTCTCTTTAAATATTGCATTTTATTCCTTATTGTTTATAAAAATTTTATTATAATTCCATAACCTTGTAAATGATGCTTAAAATTTAAGAAATATTTTCCTACACCTTATATATATATATGTCCTGCACCTAGCACTAAAAAAAATTATTTAACCACAACACTTGACATTAACTGTTATTACACTCGAATACCTGGTTCCAATTGTTCATTTTTACTTGAAGTTTTAACTGTTATATCTGATTTTTAATTGATCCCAGGTATTTTAACAATAAAAATAAAAATACACGACGTAATATAAAAAGATTTTCACTGGCACTTTTATTTACTTAAGTTTATAATTCACTATTTGGCTTAAGTGTTCATCACTTATTAGTTCTGGATATTAGTTTCACACCAATCACAATTTTCGTGTCCTCGCCCTATTTACTGATTGAACAAATATATTGTCATTTTTTAATTTATCACCATTTAGCAAAAGTAAAGATTTTGTTTTTACGCTTTTACAAAATGGGAAGCGCGGGACTCAGAATCACCTATCCCCAGCAGTTTAAGTACAAAGGTACGGCCGGTACTACAGTTCTTCTGTCCTGCTCCCGCTCTCTTCTGCATTTAAGCGTTATCTTAATTGTCTTTTGCATTATCTTAATTTAATTCAATAGACTGGAGTACTATTTAACACCTTACTTGTTAAGTGATTCCTAAGTTAAAAAATTAGGACTTAGGATCTCCTGTTCTAAAACTTCATTAGGTGTGTGAGGGTTTCCATATTGAATTGGGTTCACTAATGGTGTATTTGCGTGGGTATGTTGTCGTACCCGCTGGCTGGATGTTTCGTTTTCTCTAGTCTACATCGTATAGTCAAAAATGAAAGATGGGTGATAGTTTTCCGGTTGAATCAGACGTGTCTTGGGCATTCTTCGGTGGTTGATAAATCATGATAGGTGTTTTGTAGTCTTTGACCATGACGTTTGTTGGCCAATGTTAGTAGTATGCCAAATTCTGTAATAAAAATTTCCAAGCAGAATCATGTTGTTAACATATAAAATGGTACTAGTGATACGATAATATAAAGCATTATTTTAAATTGCATAATAATAGCACATAATTGCATAACAGTAATATTATTTTTTTTTCAAACATTCAAAGTGAAATCGAATGTACGATTTCTTAAAAGAAGTTTTAAATTCTAATAATTCTCAGGTACATTTGAAGTAACGTGAGGTATATTTGGTCATATAGCAACTGAAAATAGTTTTATTGGTACTACACTATTACTATATTATTATGATTACATGTAAATATAAGAACACGGCACTAAAGAGGGTTATATATATATATGTAAGATTATATAGAGGTCTTAATGTTCTGGATCATACTTTAATCGAAAAAAAAATTTGAACTTTCAATGCGTGATTAGTCGAAAAGTAATACATTTTGCATCATAGCCTTTCAATTATCACGCCTTGGAACGTTTCTTTTTTTGAAATAGATCAGCAAAATTACAAGAGATGACCTCTTAAATCTCTTGCACATAAAAAGATAGGAACGAATTTTTTCGTGCTTGTTAGAGGTCTATATTTACATAAAGATTTTCTGCCAAGAGTATTTTTGATGTATATGCCAAAAAGTAATACAGTATGTTGTATCATAGCCTTTTAGCTGTTATACACCAACAATATTTCTACAGTAGGGAAAGGATGTTACGTACGGAGAAAGACCTCTCAATTTCCCCGGATTATTACATCCTCCCTGTTAAAATGGCTTAAATATCATCAGGAGCAGTAGGGTTCAATTGATGCATCTCTTGTGCTTCAATTGCATCATTATTAACCTTTTTCTCTTCAGCAGTTTCCCATAGTTAATTGTTAGTAGCGCTCTTATTGTTAGTGAAATAAGAAATACCATGAATATAGTGATTATAATATTATACCATGAATTTGGTGAGAACAAACCGTATTGGCTCTCCACGTATTTCAATCTTTGGTCTTCGTTAGTGAATAAGGGTATTTGCATATCTAACGCTTCCTTTATTTTTGTTAATTGCATTGTACCTTTGATCTTTTCTATTTTTGGCCATATGGATGTTTTAGATTCTTCATCATTTATATTCGGAATCGTGAAGGACAAGTTTATTCCTTGAAAATTTATTATTTTTGGGCTCATGACGTTAGTGCTGGTTGTGATTAGAGGTGTTTGGACGGTTGTTTCTTTAGTTACAAGTCTGCAACCTTGTTTGATTGTAATAGTCCCAACATCCTGTAATAATATTTCGGTTCGATAGCTGGGGTCAATTTTTTCTGTATTGTTATAGCAGGATAGAGTTCCT
Source organism: Artemia franciscana (assembly GCF_032884065.1). NCBI lineage: Eukaryota > Metazoa > Arthropoda > Branchiopoda > Anostraca > Artemiidae > Artemia > Artemia franciscana. Next base: position 4,316,824 of record NC_088868.1, read on the forward strand.
ACCGTCTTTTTAGGTACTGTAAATAACCATAAGTCGTTTCGTAAATTAATGAAAGTTTCTCTCTTGGTATTTCCTATTAAGGCTTCACAAGAATCGGGAATATTTTGTTGCTGCGATTCCTTTAGGAATAGATCTAGCATGCATGATCCTATCTTTACGTTATATATAGGTAATGTAAGTTGGCAGACCAAATTTTTAAATGACACACATTCTTTTAATTCTTCGGTATTTGCTAACGCGTATTTTCTTCTATCTTGATCTATTAACATATATTCCGCTTCTGGGATGATGCTCATGAAGGAGTTTGTCTCCTTAATGTTGATTGGAAATGTAGATATTTTGTATAGGTCGTATATGGATTGTTGATTAATCAAAGGAATTGTGACTACAGCAAATAGTTGCTCATTGATCTCGGTAATATGCACCTTTAGTTTGGTATAATATAAAAACAAGTTAGCTACTTCTGGTTCTACTGGTAAGTGGAGACCAAATGTTAAGTGAGTCTTTATTTCGTTTAGGATGTTCTTAATATCCGAGGGATCCACTAAGTCGTAAGAAAGAGTACCTCCTGTTAACTCAAATAACGCGAATTCAAATTTACTGACATCAGTGGCTAAGTTCAACAAAGACATAATAACAATATCTAGTGACACCATTGTTAGGCTGGAATCAGAGATTACTCTGTCTACCTCATTTTTTAAATAGTTCATTGTGCTGACTGTTCTTGATATTTTTTTGGATATAGCCTCGATTTTGTCTTTTTGGTAATTGGCTATGCTTGCTTGTATTTTTTGGACATGTAGTGTTGTATTCATGGCTGTGTTGAGTCTTTTAACATTATCTCTTAGTATATTCAAATCTTCTTCGGTTGACAAACCGAATAGTCGGGAAGCAAGCTCTCCTACTATTGGGATTAGACTTGTTGATCGTTTATATTTACTTCTTCGGAAAAATACTTCGAATATACGTGTAGTGCTTTGTTTAAGTTTTTGTATTTCTGTATTGAATAGTTCAAATAACGCCTCTAACCTTTGTCTATATAAGATAAGGAATGCCTGATGAGTTGAGATTTTATGAGCATTCTCCATGGTTAATTCCGGGAGGGGTTCTAATTCATCCTTTGCTGGTTTGTCGGCCATGGCCAGTCGCGCGCAAGTTTTTTTACCATCTATTGTCCAACATTCTCTCCAGTGACTTTCATTTTGACATTTTTTGTCTCCATCCATACATCGTGTTCTACCATAGTCTGTCTCAACAAAAGGGATTTGCCACCTAACTTGTATTCTTCCCTTCTTTGTAGAAGTCCATATCCAGCTAGTTGATTGCCATGGTTGCCTTACTGTTATTAAAATTTCATCGTTTTTAATTGGCATTAGTACACCAGGGATAGTTTCTGTAGTAATTTCTGACATTGAGGTGTCTAGCTCTATTGGTTGTGGGTCAGTCGTCGTGGGGTTTGACGAAGGGAATGTTTCTTCCATTTCTGTTATTGGGGTATGTTCAGTTTCAATTGTTGTTGGAGTAAAATCAGTTTCTTCTGTGGTTTCCTCGTTTTGGATATCGTATTTCCAGAAAGTAGTCGTTTCGTATTTTTTTGAGGTGCTTTTGGGGATTTCCATTAATCCGTTTGTGCTTTTTTCGGTATGAGAAGTAAGATGTGGAATAAGGGAGGTTGTGTTTGATTTGGCAACTTCCGTTGTAACGTTTATTATTCTACAGAAGTATTGACATTTAAACTTGTATTTCGGTTTGCTGGTACCATTAGTGGAATTTGACCCTACTTCGATATTTTCTATACCTCTTATTATGTCTGGTATTTTGTTCGTTCGCTTTGCGAGGTCAGATACAATGCTTGTTGTTTGGGTTTCAATTGTAGCGGTTTGCTGTGTGTATGAGGAAATACTGGTTATATCTCTCGTTTCAACCTTCATTGGTTTTATTTCAGATAAGTTTATTTTGTCTTGTATTGGTTTGTTTTCAGCCCTGTTAACTTGTTTTGGTCCATTCCATAGTTCTTTGAAGAAATTCCATACTGTGGGCAATTCGTTCAATAATGCATATTGTCCATCGTAAAATTTTCTTTGTCTAAGTTGTGTCTTTATTGGCTCAATTGTATCTTGGGTCTCTTTATCGATATCTGAGTTTTGGTCTTCGTTAATTGACCTCCTTTTTCTTTTTTCAATGGTTTTTCCGAATCCTATAGCTTTATCGATTTCGGCCATTTTCGCATCAAAATCATCTACTATTCTTTTTGTTTTGAGTTTGGGAGAGTTAGGGGATGTTTCTTTCTTTTCTTTATGGTTGTTTTTGCTTGCTTGTAGTCCCTTGTCTGATTTTAAAAATTGAAAAATTGATTCTTTTAGGTCAAATGTATTTTTCTCCAGTCTTATAACTTGTTGGAATAATGTTTCAAATGGTTTAGGGTCTAGCTTCATAAAAATTTTCCAAGCGTTGTTACTAGTTAGAAGTGAATTTTCGTGTTTGAATATTATCCCATGCTTTACGACATCTTGTGTATGGGCACCTACACACATGGCCATCAAAAATGTTAAGATCATCATTCTTATCTGTAATTAATATTTAATCAATTATTTCTGACAAAGTATGACAGAAAGAAAAAATGGATTGCGTGACGCTGAGATTTATTAAGTATTAATGGAGTTTTTCAATATAGATTTAAGGGGCTAATACGCTATTGTCATTAAGATATAGTATGAAAAAAATTAATTTAAAAATATCAATAATTCTAAATTGGAGCTGAGAAAGGAAGTTATTTTTTTTTTTATAGAGTCAATTAATACTTCAGTAGTTTGTGGTAACAAACTGTGATTAAGAGCGATTTGGCTCAATAGTAACGAAATTTCAATGTCTAATAGCAAATATTTTAGTAGTCTCGAGGGCAATTAATATATATATTATCCGTGTACAGACCTTGGCATGGGTTAGGACAATTTGGCTGTAAGAAAAGACTTCTTGATATATACGTCGCCAAACAGTAAGTGTATATACTGCCTTGTTGGTTACAGGGCGGTAGGCAAAATTTTCAGATGCATAGTTGAGCAAAAATAATTAAAGAATTTAATAGTATGTGTTTTTTACAGCGAATAATGTTAGGCTAAAAAAAAATAGTTGTTGAATAAACCTTAATTTTTTGTTTAAATTGGGGATATGTAGTTTTCAGAATCATAATGGTCATATTACTATTAAACAAAAGAAATGAAATAAAACCTTAAATGATAACAAGTTATTAGCGATCTTGGTTGAAATTTCGTTTTAAGGTCTGGTAGAGGATTAACTTTTATTTCTGTTAGTTCTTCATTTTTATCTGTTAGCTAATATAAGGAATTAGGGCAAAGCGAATAAACGTTACAAAATCAGTTCATAAAAAAAATTATTATATATATTTTTTTTTTATTTAATAAAATATGGGGTAGGGCAGTGGTAAATGCTATTAGGGTTGTACTACTTGATAATTTAGTATTTTAGTTAAAAGTAGTATTCTTTTTTTTTTTTTTCTTTTTTTTAATATTAGATAAAAGTATGAAATAATTATTTGTTTATCATGGCTTAAAGCTTAAGCTTCTAATTTGTTATGAAGTAGAAATTTATTAGCCTATTTTGTTACAAAAACTTTTGATTTATGGTTTAAATCGTCTTTAAATTTAGTAGGATCTTAGCCTAACTTAATTAATAAGTTGTAGGCTACTAGTCCTTTGTAGTATAAGTCTATATTGTACTCATTCAAAATAAGTTAAACTTTAGATTAAGAATTTGAAAAGTTTCACAACTTGTTTTCTTTTTATTTTTTCTTTCTTAAAGAATGCTTATTGTAAATCATATTGTGATAATTTATAGGGTAAGTAAGGTTTATATGTTTAAATTTTATACACATATGCACACATGTAGGCTACTAAGCATGTTGCTTAAATATAGCCTATAGTTTAAAATAATAACATTTTAAAGGAAACCAACAGGAATTTAAAAGGAAACCAAATTAAAAGCAATTCTTTATTACTATATGCACAGTTTTTTAGCACAAAGTGTATTTCGGTAAACACAAATTTAAAAAAAAACTTGTTTCCGTTTTGATAGCGCATCTAATTCTAGTCTTATGCGGCACGTAGCGCAGCGCGTAGCGGCACATTCTTATCTTAGTTAAGTTTTACTAACTAACATAGCGCAATATGGTGTAATTTTATACGGTTTATTAAATGTTTCTCATTAAGTTTTTCCTTATATAAAACCTTCAGTTTAGTTATAAATAGATAAGTGTGTTATTTTCAACTTGATTGAATAAAGAAAAAAATAAGCATTTTTTCATTAGGCAGAAATACTTTCTTATCCCAATTATCTTGTCGGTTGAAGATGTGAAGTATAATTATGGCTTTTCGAAAAACCTTTAGATTTGAGGTATTCACTACCTCAAGTAGATGTAAGTAGATACTAATTGAGGGTTTTATTACAGCACTTTGCATTTGGAATGAGACCTAGTCAAATTAAGAACAATGTATTACTTTGTAAGTAGCGATATTTCAATAGGATGATGGGACTATGTTGGCCTTTATACTAAAGGTTGTTTTCTTCTTTTTGTTATATAAAAGTCTCGTTTTACAATACATTGTTCAGTTGTTTAGATGGGAAGACTATATTCTGTTATCTAAGCGAGATACATAAGTATACTTTGTGAACAAATGTTTATCAAATATAGTTATTGTGTTTTGATATGTTTTTAAAGCTTGTATTTTCAAAGCTTGATATTTGAAGTATTTTCAAAGTTCGGACCGTGTCATGAATCCATGTAGATCGCATAAGGTAAGAGATTGAATTTTTTAAATGCTTTTGGGACATTTTTGTTAAAATTATGCGAAGAGAAAAAAAAAAAATTTTTTTTTTTTTAAGTAGTAGGCTAAAGGTTAGTAGGCTAAGTGTTAAGTTTAGATTTTTCGTGTGTTATATGCTATTACACTTATTTATAATAGTTTGTAAAGTTCACAGGTCCGGCGATTTTGGTAATTTCTAAACATATTTATCTTACTATAAGTATATGAATCAAGATAGTTATACGGAGGTTATATATATTTTTTTGTAATGTTAGTTTTGGTAAGCGTAATTTATTTTGAAAAATCATTACCTTACCGCCATATATTTCTTGTTTCGTTCTCCTTTCTGTTCCTGAAACATTTTTACTTCATTTGTTTGTATTTTTTTTTTTTTTTTTTTACTTTTAGTTGCATTTAGGGGTGTTTTGTTCAAACGTTACTTCTGCTATTACCTCGTAATAGTTTTCTTGGCTTTTGGGTCCGAAAATTGATAGTAATTGTAACCCGTTTACAAGTTCTCTTCCAAATTTCATGTTTTTAAAATTGGAAGTTAAGGAGGGGTGAAGTTTTCGTGACTCTTTTCTTAGCTTTTTTACTTTTCTTAGGTCAACTAACGTTAAATGTGGCTTCCAGTTTTCTTGATTTACAATTTGTACTCCGCTTTTGGTAATTTCTTTCGAGATTTCTTCTATGATTGGATTTAGGCGCGTTTTAACTACCTCTTCGTTCTCTAATTTTGCATATATAATTTGCTCAAAGAAATCCCCGATGCCTTGAAAATCAAGATAAAGTTTTTCATTCGTGAAATTTTGTCTATATTTTTCTATGGTCTTGACAAAAGCACTTTTTACATGTTCAATTTCAGTATTATTTTTCAGATACAATACTTTTAACGTTAGATGGAAAGAGTTTTGTTTGATTAAGGCTTTTGTTAACAAAGGGTTTGTTTCAATTGCGTGTTTTTGCATTAATGAAGCATTCATCCTTATCTGAGGGTTTTTAACTTGGATTGCAAGGAAGTAATTCGGCCGAGATTCCATTACTTCAAATCTTTAGACAAGTCCAATTTCTAAAAAAAAATTAAATTGGGTTATATTAAGAGTTAGGCATGTTTTCATGGATAATTTCGCGGGATTACCTGTTTGTTACTCGAAGGTTTAAAATTTTTGTAAAGTAGACAGTTTTGTTCCACAGTTGATGTCGAAATTATTTTGCACGTTAAAAATTGGTCCGCCTATATATGTTAAAAAATCTTTTGATCTTGGAATATGATCTGACCAAAAGGTTAATTCAGGTATTTGATCTTTATTTTCTGAATTGTCTTCCGCGAACATAAGATATTTTTGTAAATTTTTAGGTATTTGAAGGCTCGACAGGGTATAATTTATATTTCTTTTCCGCATAAGAAGTCGGACGTGCTTTCTACACTGTTCTTTTAAAGTTAAAGGTCCTGACACGTTATGGATTACTTTGAAAATTAATATTTTATGGAAAAATAGGGGGTCCGTACAGTTCATTAATTTTTCAAATACGATTATATCTGTTTGAGGCGCTATTTTTGACGCAAAATTGTCATCAGATTCGCTACAGGTAAAGATTATTTGTTTCAGCTCATTGTAGTCTGGTTCATAAATATGGAATTTTCGGCCGTTTCTTATCAAATTACTAGCTGAATAATGGTTCTTGTAGTCTTTATAAATTTTGTTTAGTATGCTTGGTTTTTCCAACAAGACATTTGTATTTCTTTTTATCAATATTGACAAAAATATGAGAGGCCATATGATTGTATAGCCTCCGTCATTATAGATTCTCCAGAAATTTTCGCTGATCAATGTTGCAACTAAAGGGTATTTTTTGAGGGGGATTTTGTTAAGTAATATCGTAAAAGTCCGAGACGCAAGTAGCTGTTTATATTGGAAGTTTTCTCTTCTTATCTTGCGTGTAAATGAACAAAATAACAAGATGAACAAAATTCTTGTTATCAACTTATTAGTGATGCTTACAGGAATTTCGAGAAGTAGATAGAGAGTTCGGTATTGTAATTCTCTTGTTGCTTTTTTAACGGCATTTTCGTAATCTTGGTCTAATAATTTGTGTTCAATTTTTGACAAATTTGGCAAACTTTGTGTTTTACATGGAAACCAAGCTGTTCGGTTTTTGAGGTATCTGGGGGGAGTTTTTATGGTTCTAGTTTTTATATCAAAACTGTCCCCATTCCTCAACCTAGTAAGGTTGGGATAACTTAAGGTTCTTTTTAATGGCATGATATTTCTTTTTCAATTTTTGTTAGTTATAAGCAGGTTAGTAAGTTAATTGGCGGTTACCTTGGTACTGGTTTCTTCTAGAATCGCGTATGACGTGTTTATTAAGGTATTGGTTTCTATTCTCTGCCAACCAAATTTTTCATTTATTTTACACGGTTCTTCCTTGTCTACAAATTAGAAAAGTTACATAAGGGGGGAGGAAAAAATAAGGGTGGTAAAGGGTAAAAAGGGACCGTCTAGTTCATAATTTTCTGTTATTCTTAAAATTGGCCCACTATTGGCCAGTAAATTGCACTGTGACTTTAAAAGGTAGGGGGTTTTAAATGTTAACTGGAAGTCCTTTTCGTTGATTCCAGGGCCGTTTTCCATGTACATTATGTATTTCTTTAGGAAAGTGGGAATATAGAGGCTTTGCATGGAATAATTAATGTCCGTTTTTCTTAATATTTGCCGTATTTTCTTCCTGCATAGATCTTTTAGACTGAGTTCATCTGAGGTCGTGTGAATTATTTTATAAGTCAATTCCTTACGAAAGCATAGTGGGCTAGCTGTGTCTAGGAATTTCTCATACACAATGATGTCTTTATCTGGCAAAATTTTTGATCCAAAATTTTCATCATTCATGTAGAATTTTCTCGTTACATTTATTAACTCCATATACTGTTCATCATAAATATAATGGATTGAATTTTTTACAATTATTGGGTCAAAATTAGTACTGTATCTCAAATAGTGTTCATATATTCCCAACAATATATTTTCATCTTCCACAATTTTGTAATTCACATTTAGTAGTAAGTCCAGAAACTTTAAGGGCCATATTATTTTGAAACCTGATTCTTGTTCTATGTGCCAAAAATTTTCGCGTATTAAAGATGCTATTAAAGGATACGCAACGGGGGGCATCGCTCGGAGTAGGGCTGCGAAGGTGTATGCAGCATTCTTGTGCCTATAATCGTAATCTTTGCTCAATATTTCCAGTGAAAATGATCCGTATAATAGGATGATTATTCCGTATATTAGGAGATCCTCGTTAAAAATAACGGGAACTTGCAATAATGAATATAAGGTATTATATTCCAAGTTCCTTACTGCATTAGTTATTGCGGACTCGAAGATTATTTCCCGTAATTCATAGTCTATTACCGAGAGGTTTGGTAAGCTTAGTGTTTTATTTGAAATCCAAAATTCTGGTCTCGCATACATCAGGTCTTGGTCGGGTTCTAGGGTGTCGGTATTACTTAAGGTTCTTTGTCGCGGCATTTTCCCGGTTAGTACTATTCACACGTATAAGCAGGCTAATTATCTAATGAGTAATTACCTTTTTCCGCCTTGAGTCCTTCTGGTGTTTCGTCTAAAAAATTGTAGATTTTGTTTATTGTCTGAATTTTCTTGATTTTAATTTACTTTTATATGCGTCTTTTTTTGCTTCTACAGATTTTTTTCTCTTTAAGAATATGTTGTTTCCCCTTACTACGTAATCTTGGGACGTTGGATCATACATAAATTTGGCATAATGTCGGATTTCATCTAAGGGGTGGTGAATTCCTTCGTACTTAATACAATTTTCATTTTCCTCGATCTTATAACAAATTTTCGGTGGTCTACATTTATCAATTAAAAGTAGATCAGTTTGATTTGGGCCCTTGCAAAACCAATAGCTTATATTAGATTTTTGTTGTAGTTTTCTTATTAATAGTTGAAGGCTTGTCAAGTTTTTTCCTTTCTTATTTTTATTTGAATATTTTATTTTTACTTCTCCTCTCGCGGGTTGATATTTAGGAGTATTCGCTAATTTTAAGCCAAATCTATATGTATGAGGTTCAAATTTTGTCAAATCGTAATTGAGGTACCAAGTTTCAGCATACACCTCTTCACCATTTTTATCCTGCACTAAAATCGCGGCCGCATATATAATATTTTCCTTAGCGTGAATAATTGAAATAAATTCCGAGTCTATAATTGCTTTGGACATATTTTGGTAGTAAATCGAGTTATTAATTAAATTAAAAGGGACTTAGTAATTGGGAGAAATTGGAAGTGTTGAATAACGAGTAGAGAAGTACAACGTATAGGGATTTTTATTCGAATTCGTTCTAACAATGTGCGAGTATTATATTATGGGTTGAATTGGTTGGTCCAACATGAGTTGAAGCAATGAAGAAATAGTAATTGGGAATTCGAACAGATACAGCTTACGAACTCATACGAAGTTCGTAGGTCGAGTCTGCACCAACTACCGACTATTGGCTTACGGTGAATTTGGTTTTGTCAAAATTCAATTTATAGTTTGTTGCAAATTACTTTTATTTGTTCACTTTACTGCTGGTTGTAACAATGAAGAAGTAGCTTTCAAGGAGTCCCCTCAGGTAGTACGCGGCAAAGCAAGTTGAAACACGTCAAGCCTTGCCACTAAAACCCGCAAGGGCGCCTCGCTTTCTGTATTTAGGTTTCGTGTATAGTAGACTTCTTGTAATTTCGAATGTAATTCTAGTTTCCAAACCTAAATCGTCTGCCTATGCGTAAGGTTTATATGTTTAAATTTTCTTATTCTGTCTATGCGTAAGGTTTAGCAATATTAATAAGCTTTCTAATCAACGTTTTGTTACAGCTGAGTTATACTTGTGGTAAGATAGTTTACCAAGCTACGGGTTATATTATTAGAGAAATTAAAGTTTTTAAGAATTAGGAAGTGTCTCGCCTGCTTATCTGGCAAAACGTTTAGTCGACGGGGCAGTTCTAATTTTAACCCTTAAGATAATCCTTAACTTAAAGGAATTATTTTAAGAAAAATGTTAATGAAGCAGTTGCACTCTTGCGGTCAATCTTAGCAAAAATGTGATTTTGAACTTACTTAGAATAATGAGCACTCTTTGAAGATAGGCCAATTTTTCACTTGGAATCTTTCAGCTTTCCTGAAAGGTACTTTCTTTTAAGGATGTTTTATTACGGGATGGTTTCTTAGGGTAACCAATTAACAATTGGCAAAAAAAAATGACTATTTTATTTTTATATATTTTTTTTTTTATTCAGGACTGGTAGATTTTTATTTTTCTTTTATTAATAATCTAATTTATCTGGTTTTTTGACAACTCGGCCTGACCTTGTTGTTACCTTCTCTTCGGTAGACTCGGTTTTTTTCTTTGGCTTCTTTAGCGATATTAGGTCAAACTTTTTATATTGTTTTTTAAGAAATTTTTGACCTTTAATTTGTGCCTTTTTAGCCTGGGCAGTTGCACTCTGTGGTCTTGTTCCTTCCACATCTTTGGGCTCATTTGTGCCTGATTCACTCTCAGTATCTGAGGAACTAGTTGTAGATTTAGTATCTGGTTCTCTTGAAGTAGAAGTTTGAGATTTAGGTGTGGATCCAGCCTGTCCTTCGTAAATTTCTTCACCTCGTGAAGTGGAGGGTTTATTGATTGACTCGTCCTGTTGATCTCTGGGTTCGGGAGAATTGAACGATTCTTGGGAACTTTGGGAGGATTCAAACGTCTTCTTGGGGTGCCTCCACTGCTTGAAAGCCATGTCTTCCGGGGGGTGAGGAATAGTTTGCATTAAGGTTTCCTTCCCAGATACCCAGTCCTTTGGTTTTGCCTTTGAGACGGTTATATCGTGATATTGTTGTTCATCTGTAGGTGGATTAGTATCAAGTGTACTTTGTCTAGTTTTAATTGGGTAATTAATAAGATCCATAGCCTCCCGCAATGTTTGCCGTTGCGGTTGGTAGACCTTTTCTGACTCTATGTCACCAGGGGTCTGTATAGCCTTATTTAATTCATCTTGTAACGAAAAGGGTCTGTCTATTGGTGTGACAGGGTGTACCAAATCGTCGGGGAAACGTTTTGGTGGAAAAGGTGTCGAAATTCGATCCGGGAAAAATTGCGTTTGTGGAGAAATTGTATAGTCCAATTCTTCTGATTCTTCACTGGAGGAAGAATCGCTTTTCTTCCGTCTCCGCGTAACGGGGGTATTTTTTGGGGGGGTAATCATATTTGTCATGGTTAGAAATTCATTAAATTTTTCTTCGTCACTACTGTTTTCAAAATATCCTTGTTTGAAATTAAAAGGTTTAAGCTCACTTAATCTAGAGCGAGGTGGTTGATTTTCGTCCTCCGAGGTATTTGATGTTGAAGGTTGAGGGGTCCATGTTTCTGTAAATTTTGCCCTCTTTATACGACTAACGTGGGTTTTATAGACTTTTCCTGTTTTTGGTTTTAATAGTTTAAATGTAACATTATTATCATACCTTTTAATTATTCTTAACGGTCCTAGGTACCGGTCCGAAAGTTTCTTGCCGTCTGATTTGTTTTCATTTTTTAAGTAAACGCAATCTCCTACTTGGAAATCGAGTTTACCTTTGACATTAGGAATATTTTTTGCTTCTTGCTTTCTTTTTGATCTTTCTATTTCTTGTTTTACAAGTTTGTAAGTTTTCCTCATTCTATTGATAAATTCTTGTTTATAATCTTGTGAATCATTATAAAATTGTCGTGACTCTATAATTTCATTATAAGGGATTCTAAAATCTCGTCCGAATAATATATAGAATGGGTTATCACGAATGACCTGGGAGTAAGCGGTATTAATTACATTTGTTAAATAAGGTAAGGTTTCATGCCAGTCTCTGCGATTTTCTTTTGTATAAATGCTTAAAATGTTAGAGAATAGCTTGTGTCTGTTCTCTATTTTCCCGTTGGCCTGTGGATGATAGGGGGTCGATACCAATTTATTTATTTGAAGGAAAGACATTAAATCCTTGGTTACTTTCGATACAAAATTAGGGCCATTGTCGCTCAATACTGTATTAGGGATACCGAAATTAAGGAATATTTTGGCAAGAGCTTTCGAAGTCGCATAAGCGCTTTGATTTTTTAATGGTTTAGCAAATGTGAAACCGGAAAAATGATCTATTACTGACAGTACACAGGTGTGTCCTTCATTAGACGTGGGTAATCCTCCGCTAGTACCATATAAATCAAAAGAAACTATATCAAATGGAAACCGGGCCGTAGGCGTTCTTCCTATCGTTGGATTCGGGTAGACTTGAGGATTTTTTCTTAAATTACAGGTTTCACAATTATTAACATAATTCTTTAACTTTGTTAAGGCTGAAGTAACGAAAAAGTATTGTTTTAATCTATGGAATGTCTTATCTAATCCCAAGTGACCACCTACTTCAGAATGAAAAAATTCAAAAGCGGGTTTTTCCAGAATTTGGGGTAAAACTGGTATTATGGAAGTTTGATTTCTTTTCTCGCTATCTGTCATTATCCTACATAGTATTTTTTCGTCGAAATCATAATAATAGTTATCAATTTCTTTTTTAAAAGATTTCATTTCATCAGGTAACTCTTTATCATATAAGAAATATTCTATTAGAGCGGCACAAGTATTATCTTTTTTTTGATACATTTTTATAGACTTCAAGGAAAGTGGGCTGTTTGTCTGTTCCTTCTCAACCGAATTATTCTCAACCGATTTCATTTTTAAACCCTTCTTTCTTGGAACATACTTTGCTTTTATTGTGTTGACTTCTTCGTTTTCATTTTCTACTGGGGTATTATCTGGAAATCTACTTAGATAATCACATGGGGCATTTTGTTTTCCCTTAAGATGTTCAAATTCATAATCTAAGTCTTGGATTTTCAAAATCCATCTCGCGAGTATTCCCGTTGGCTTTTTGAAAGTTTGCAAATATTGCAGGCTTTTGTGGTCCGAACGCAGTTTAAATTTTCTGCCTACCAAATAATGTCTGAACTTGTCCAAATGGTGGATAATCGACAATAATTCAAGCTGTGTAGCAGAATAATTACTTTCTCCAGAAGTCAGGGTGCGAGAAGCGTACGCTATCACTCTTTCTTCCCCATTTATTATTTGGGAGAGGATCGCCCCAATTCCCTTGTTTGAGGCATCCGTTGTAACAACGAATTGTCCTGTTTGGAAGTCAGGTAGCGATAAAATAGGTTCTGAGGTTAGAGCCTTTTTTAAATGATCTAATGCATTCTGAGCTGTATTAGACCACACAATTTTTTGTGGGTTGCCTCTCGTGAGGTCCGTTAAAGGTTTTGCAACTTGTGCGTAATTTCTTATAAATTTTCGGAAATAGCTCATTAATCCTAAGATTCCTCGTAATTGTTTAATTGTTTGGGGGGGCTTTATATTTTTAACGGATTTTATTTTTTCAGGGTCTGGGGAAATTTGTCCTTGCGTTACAACTACTCCTAAAAATTTTAGTTTTGTTTGAAAAAGATTTACTTTTTCTGGTCTACATTTTAAATTGCCTTCTCTAAATTTCCCAAACACTTTTGCTAGGGTCACTAAATGGTCCTCCGCGTCTTTGTCCATAGCTATGACGTCATCAACAAAATGAATTATGTTATTTAGGCCTCTTAGTAAATGAAGGAGGGGTCTACACAATGCACTCGAACTAGTTTTTAGTCCAAATGGTACTCTTAAGTATTCATAAGAACCACATTCTGAGGTTGAAAAAGCTGTTTTAAAAATATCGGCCACTTTTATTTTTACTTGATGATAACCTTGTGTCAAATCTAGGGAAGTAAATATTTTGTTTTTATTTGATATTGAATCTAGAATTTCGTCTATTCTAGGTAGGGGAAATTTGTCACTTACTACCTGTTTATTTAAAGCTCTATAATCTACCACTAATCTAAGATCATTATTCTTTTTCGGAACTAAAATAACGGGGGCAGAGTATGGGCTTATGCTTGGCCTTATGATTTGATTTTTTTCGAGTTCATGTATTTTGTTTATTAGCCATTCCTTATGTTTATAAGGAATTCTGTATGGTTGTTTTGCAACTGGCGGCCCCGTGGTTTGTATTGCGTGTTCATAAAATGGGATAAGTCCTATGTCATCTTCAGATGTCGAAAAGACATCTTTATATTCCCATAATAAGTCGCATAATTTTTGTTTTAATGACACGTCGGTTATGTGACTTAGTTCGAATTTCTCAAGGAATTGAGATCGCGTCAGTGGATATTCTCTGTCAACGTAAACATTAATATTATTCACGTAGTTTTTTTCCAAATTTTTCCAATTATTAATTTCGGATTCCGATACTACCTGTATCTCTACTAAACATGTACCTTTACTTAGGGTAATTAGGTCGTTTTCGTGGGTGTTCGTTACCCTAATGTAACCTTCTCCCTTTTCGTAATTTATAATTTGTTCTTCACACACTAAATATTTCGGGAGATCTTCCCAAGGCGATGCTACCCAAATTTCATTTTTATTATTAACTGGTTCTAACATTTGTGATATTTGGACCCTCTGCATTGATTTAGGGGGAATTTTTGTTTTACGCACTACAAATCCATAATATTTTTCGTTATTTTCTTCTTTTATTGAATTTAGAAGATTCTCCGCTGGTTTTTTTCCTGGAGTTTCTATTTTTTCAAGTTTTTTCCATAAATAACAAATTTCTTGAATTTGTTTGTTTCTATACTCTTTCATGTTACCTATATTTTCCCTTACATTGTTTGCTTGTATGTTATTTATCATTGATATGGTGTCCGTTGGGTAGATAAACTTTGAATTTGCTACATCTAATAATATTTTATTTGATTTTAAAAAATTTGCGCCTATTATCGCTTCGTATGGAAAATTCTTACAAACTATAAATCGAGTAGAGAAATTTCTGTTATCCTTGCGCAAGGCTAGATACACAGTGCCTTTCACATCTAGGTCGTGTCCGGTCACACTTGACAAATTGGGACAGATATTGCTCATTCGTCGTTTAATATAGTTTGGTAATTTATTAAATACGGATGTATTTATCACATTTACGGTTGCTCCTGAACCTATAAGGGCTGAGAAATAAATATTCCCTAGGTTAAAATTTTCAAATACTGGTAACATCTTATTATTATTTGCACTTAAAAATGGTATTATTACTGGGGGGGACCTATAAATTATCTTGCCACCAAATTTTGGTCCTACGAATTTTGGGGGCTTATATCGTTTCCCTGGGATTCCCAGATGTTAGATGTAGAATTTTCATTTGTTCTGTTTTGGGTTCCTTGGTTATTACTTGAGATGGAGCTATTATATGGCTGCCGTCGGCTGATGTAATTTTCTCTTGTATTTCTGTTCCAACTATTACTGGGTTGATTTGTTCTTCCACGATACCCTCCTCGATATTGATATGTATTGCGTTGAAAATTTTGATTTTGGGTGGGATAATTATTTCTTGTTACAAAGGTGTTTCCTCGATTACCTCTTGGGGCGTACCCACTATAGTTTGTCCCCCTGGACAAACGGTTACCCGTTCCCCTAATGTTTGGTCGATTATTATTGTTTGCAAAACAATTTCTTGCGATATGTCCTAATCGGTTACATGTGTAGCACCTTAATGGTTCATTGTTAGTTTGTGCCCTTAATTGATTATTGGGGGCAAAACGTACTTGTCTTGGTGGTGTGGTGGTTCGAATTTGATTTTGAACAGGTTTGGGCGATGATTCTCGAGAGAAAAATCGCGGAGAGGAATCCCTTGATCTTACAGGGGCTGTGCTTTCTACAGCATTTATTGACATTTTTTGATGCTGCAGGATAATCGAATCAATTTCTACGGCTCTTTCTATTTCCTGAACTGCTAGTTCTAGGTTATCAATATTTTTAGCTATCAAAAGGCGGTATAACTTTGGGTTTAGTCCCTGTTTAAATGCATTTAGTATGATTTTTTCATATCATTCCCCTTCTCCTGGACCGTATCGCGCTTCTGTTGCGATTCTAACCTTATGCAAGTACTCACGAACGTTTTGGGTCTGTTCGAAAGTAACTAGGCCATGTTTTAGTTTATTCAATGAACTTGTGTCAATGAATCTTTTCTGGAAGGCCTGTTGCAATAATTCTATTGAGTTAATGGTTGAGGTTGCTTCTGTACCTATCGAGTTTTCGATTTGTTTTAGGAATGTTAGCGCCTGTCCTTTCAGTCTTAAAAGTAACATATTTATTAATACTTTTAGGTCAATTTTTGTCATTTCCACAAATTATCCTAAATGGATGTTGAATTGATCAACGTCCGTATCTCCTTCATATTCTGGTAATGATTTTGCAATTTCTACCGAAGTTGCAATAATTTGCCTCGCTTTTAATATTTCATCTTGTTCCTGGTCCATATTTATTGTAGTCATTTTTTTTTTAAATATGCGGTTTAAAATAATCTCTAAAATTTTTTAATTTTATTACTGTTTTATTTTAATTTCTTAAAGATTTTTATATTTTTTGAGTGGGGTATACCTATATATATAAAAAAATGCAAAAATAGAAATAAAATCGCACTGCACCTAAAAATTCAAAAAAAAAGCGAGATAAAATTGCACTGCACTTAAAAATCAAAAAATAAAATGTAAGTAATCATACTTGTCTATGTTAGTAGGCATTTATTGCGTAGGTACTTTTAGTTCCATTTGCTGCTTTCTTTTCCCGACCGCGCCATATGTTACGGGGTGGTTTTGTTAATTAATGAGCTTGTGTTGTGATTTTATCTTAAGGGGGGTTTGCGTTGAGTTGCTTGGGGCACTTCCAAGTCTTAATAGCTTAATGTGGATATGGGAGCTAAATTATTAATAAAATAAAAAGGCTTCGTATAGAATCCCCGGTAACCTGGGAGACAGAACCATCTCGGTGTTGTTCGAGGTCTCTTGAAACAAATATAGATTCCCTTGGGACCGTACCTGAAAGCTAGAGGAACTGTACCTGATGCCCTAATACATAGACAGAAGATGATTAAATACAATAAGGTTTATTTACTTACAATATACAACTATTGACAAAATAGCTTCAATGACTTATAGCATAAAAAGGCGAACATGAGCAATTGATCTTGACAAATCGAATCCTTTCTTAAGACTAACTATTCGCCCTTGTGTTGGGCTCATATATCCAACGCGCGCACTTGCTGGACAGGCTTGGTGACCTGCGGAAGTTGACCTCCACTACTATTGGTAATATTTAATCATGTGACTAGTCACGCATCCAAAAGCTGTTCTTATGGCAAGGATTTCTCTTTTGGTTTTGAGAAAAACCCATACGTCAGAATAACTGGTTACTTAACTTGTTGAGTAACATTTACTTTATCTAAATGCACGTAATCCAACCGCGTTGGACTATGCAGACTGTTGAAAAACTCAGGGGTCAGAATAACTGGTTACTTGACTTGTTAAGTAACCTTTCACTTATCTAAATGCACGTAGTCTAACTGCGTAGGATTATGCAGACTTGTTAAATTTAGTAACTGTTAAATTCTAAATGATTTTATCCAAACCTTTTTCAAATTGAAATTTACTAAAGGGGTGTGACTGAGAAATTTAGTCCTGAATTTAAGAGTTCCTAGAAGAGTATGGATGAGAGATTTGGTCCTATATTTGAGGATTCCTAAGGGGATGTGAATGAGGGATTTGGTCCTGAATTTTATAGAGGGGGGGGGGGCTGGTCTATATGTTACAATATGAAGCACCACTGGAAAAAAACAAGAAAACATTGGAGCCATATGGCCTTTACTATAGGCAACACTATAGCATTGCCTTTGATATAAATTTTACTGACAACTAAGAAGTGGGGTAAAATTTATTAAAATGCAGGAATCTGGCTAGTGTATATTTTGTGGCTAAAATCAGAACAACTGATTAAACCCTGTTTTGCAAAAAAGGACATATGTTTCTTTTGTTACCTGTTTCTGTCCTGTTATATAAATAAGTGCTCATTCCATATAGAGCAAAGCCCTTGTAATCAACTCACTGAAGTACGGCTTATCAGGATGACCCTGCGCATGGTACAATCCACCAAGAATATCTGAAAACAAGTTTAGCCTGGCGATCAGTAGCCACATGGAATAAGTTCCCAGCAGAGATAATCCCAGAAATTCCTCCCCTCAATGCATTCAAGAGAAGGCACAAGAAATACCTCAGTGCTGGAAAATGAGGTAATTACCAGGACTAGCAGCAAATCATTATCTATGATGGAGCAGTGAAGCCTGTAATGAAAAAAACAATTATATTTTTCATACGTTTTCATTGGAAGAGTAGGCCAGTTCATGGGGGTTCTGTAGACTGTCAACCATTGCTAAAAGATCCTCTAACATTGAGTTGTGTACATGGTTGGGTAACTTCAGGTCTTCCTCCCCAAAAAATCTCTCTTGAGATTTACAAAAATTATAACATGACACAACCAAATTGTTTGTTACATGTATACCTAGTGTCTTTTTTCATAGCCTTTTAAGAAAAAAAGTTTCAATCTCTACCTTCAAAAAATTCCAAGTTAAAAAAAAAATTTCTACCTTAGATGCTAATCTTGCTTTTTTGGCAGCTTGCCTCAAAGGCCTTTTTGTAACTGGTTCAATACTATTATAAATTGATTTGGTAAAATATTTTGTTAGATTATTTTTAATTATATTTGAGTGTAAAGGATTTAGTGACTACTCCCCCAAGTCTCTATTTAAAGAAATGTTATTATTCATTTTGAGAATAATTTCGATTGATTCCTGAACCACTTATTTTATCCACAAGTCATTACTAATGAGCAAAGATTTTTCAAAAAGTATTCTGTGGGAGGGATTATATATATATATATATATATATATATATATATATATATATATATATATATATATATATATATATATATATATATATATATATATATATAAATATTTATATTTCTCATCAGTAATGATTTGGGGATAAAGCAGCTTTCTATTACTAATTGCCATGAAACTAGACCTGGCTCATGTTGCTGTAGTCAAGACATGTTTTGTCGCTTGGACTAACATTCTGAATCTGTTTAGAAGTCAGATCATCAATTTTAGATATTTTCTGAAAAGACTTGCTTCTGCAACATCTCGTTGCAGACAATAGTTGTTGAAAAGAGTTGCTTAGACAATAGCGTCGTAATATTAAGAACGATGTTGCAATGGCTGTGTGAACGCAAGGAAAGGCTATGCCAAGACAGTGACACCAGTGTCACTGCTTTTATTACTATCACTCTCCAGTATTGCCCCTAGACCTCAGAAAAATCAAGAAAATGGATTTGAAAAAGGGTAGGCTAAACTAGTTTGGGCTCTACACTGTTTAGAAGTGAAATGAATGGATATACTTTTTTTTTCAGGTGTGTAATTCAGTATCTGAAAAAAACTATTACCAACGTTTTTTCTTCTTTGAATGAAGTGACAACCCCTAAGATTAACTATGCAGGAAATGTGATGTCCCAAGTAATCACCATGTCTGTTGGAGGTCTGTAAGAGCCTCAGTTTTGGCGAGATACGCCTCTAGATGAAGAGCATCGCCAGTCATGCGGCCTCACGGGTATTTCTTCGTCCTCACTCGATTAACCATACCAACCAAAGCTTGTAAAATACCCTTCACAAGCAACAGCAAACATCAGGCCAAAATGGTCGTTCAATGCTTCATATTATGTAAAGTACCTGTGACTGGAGTAATCTGTCCAGCAATATTCTTTTTACTGCTTCTAGTGCAGACACTTTGGCGGCACTTGAACTCTTCCTGGGCAGAGGTATGGATCTAGGTATGGACCTTTCATAGATGTCAGCGTGAGAAAAGGTTAAAGCATCTTTAACGTTCTTGAACAGCATACAAGAAGTAACCACCACTGAGACAATGCTGTTTTATTGATGAAGCTCACAGCCATACAAACCAAGGAGATGCAACCAATCAGATATGCTTTAATGACAGATAGAAACAAATAAATCATGGAGAATGTAATAAATCTTATTGAATGTAATAGCTCTATTCGGGGGCTTGGTGCTACCTTTAGGGGGCATGACAAAACAGAATTCTCAACAAACAAGGGGAATTTTGTCGAGACGTGCGATCTTCTTGCAGAATACTCTCCTACTCTTTTCAACAAGATGCATAGACGGTATGGTCACTACACATCCCATGAATACTAGAAGGACCTTATTTCAATGATTGGTCCCAGAACTCAGAGCACGCTAGTGCAAGAAGTACAAAGCGCTATTTACTTTGCTGTTCTGGTTGACAAAATTAAGGACACCTTGACAGAAGAGCAGCCAAAGTAAAAGAGAGACCGATTGGATGTTATCACTTGAAGAGCCTGGATGCTGAAAGTATAACAATTTTCATTCACAACTCAGTGACAAGAATTGAATCAATAGGAATTGCTTTGTTGTACAGTTTTACGATGGAATAAATATGATGAGCTTACCATTCTCCAGTGTTCAAGCAAGTTTGAGAGTGAAATCACCACAGGCAATCTACATTTGTTGCCATGCACATACGTCAAATTTAGTCATTGCAAGCTGTGTTGAATCTGTTGGCACTATTAGTTCTTTTTTCTCACTGGTCCAGACTCTATACACATCCATTTCCAACAACTACACTCGGCATTAGTTGTATGTTGAAGCTAAGGAAGCTACTGAAGTGCCAGTTCTGGAGCTGAAAAGAAGTGCTGCCATACGATGGTCTTACTTGTATTGATTAATATCGAAGTTTAGACTCCAATATGAATCTATTTTAGCTGTATTGTTTTCTTTAAGCGAGGGAGCCGACAGCAAAGCCTGGGTAGAGGCACCTGGGCTCCAGAAGAAAATAGGATCTTTCCTTGTTATCTTCCAATTGCACTGCATAGCAGCAATTATGTTAGTGCCAGAGCTGTCTCAGTAGCTCCAGGCCATTGACTTGGTTGTTTCTCAATTGGGCACCCTGATTCAGGGCAAAAGAAGGTAACTTACTGACCTTTATTCAGACCCTTCATTAGTATTACCTTTGAGAAGGCAAAAGAGTTTGTGACATAACTTGAAATTGAAGTACCTGGTGTGTATGAACCCACAACTGGACCCTCGTCTGTTGGTCAGATGGCATTTCTGACGTCTTCAGTCAAAGTAAATGTTCTCTGAGTGATGGAGCAACATTCTGGGTATTTTGATCGAGCTGGTTGAACAAGTTCGTAGGTTAGCCTAGTCTGTCCTGTTTAAAAACTCATTGAAATGTTCTTTCCATTTGTACATTTTTTCTAAATGTCCTCTGATGACAGTTTCATCTGATCTTTCAGATCAGATCAGATTTATTTGTTGATTTGACCAATATTCATCTAATTGTTCCACGGGTTTCATTAATTTTTTTTCCTTTTTCAATTATTTTAGAAATTATCTTTTTTGGATATCCATTACCTATTAGAATATCCTTGAAAAAGCTCCTTCATTATAATTTCATGGATCCAAATATCCAAAAAGGTAAATTATTCTCTGTTTCTTTGTCAATTGTATGTTGAAATTCCCCTCCCAAATTATTTAAATTTTTTAGAAAACCTTCAATTTGTGTTTCCCCATAATTCCAAATACATAATCCATATACCTGCCCCAAAATTTAGACAAAACGAAAACAAGAGAAGAGAGAAACGAAGATAATACGAACCAGTGAAAAACGTAGACAGTGATTCGAATGTTTGGGTCAAGACCTCCGCTTGACTGTCCTTAGTGCACGATAATAAAATAAAACTTACTAATAAAAATCCAAAGGTAATTAAAAAAAATCCTACCTTAAAAAAACACATGAACTAACATATGAAGACCTTGTTACATAAAATATGTAACAGGGAAAGGGTAATTGAACAAAAGTACAAATGGTAACTTGATTTTTCAATTTATACAAAGCATTTTTTGAAGCTAATCGCTTCCCAGGTACGGCACTGTTACATACTCGCTTAGGATGCAAAATATGATTTTGTTGATTTTGTCATGATTAGCCAGTCTGGTCGTTGAAATTTTTTATCCAAAATTTAGGTTTGAAAAAATGTGTTTCTATGGCTTAAGTTTCTACATGCTCTACATAAATATTTGCTTACAATGGAATTCAGATTTGAATTTTAAATTGCTTTAGAAGGTAATTACTTAATTTTTCAATGGATAAATTGAATGCTAATAGATACAACCTTTTTTGTATCTCATTTTATATCTATTTTTACTTTTTTCAAGGCCTAAAATTGAGAACAACTAGATATATCCACCTGGAAAAACATAGTGACATATACATAATAGGCCTACACTTTGTAGTGTTAAAAGCGTTAAAACCATGAATAAAACTTTCATTTCAGGAATAAAACCAGACTTTTTCAAGTTTACGGATTGGAAAATTTAGTAATAGAATACAGCTAACAGAATAAGCTGATAGCTATATTTTGCTGTTTTTGCCGTGAAATTTTATTGTAACCTAAATCCAGAACTACACTTTAAATTTAATTACATCAAAAAGACAGTTTTAGATTTTTTGCACCCGTAAAGAAAATAATAATCAAGTTTGTAAAGCCTTTGACTCCTGAAGGAATCGAGTCTCTTCTGCTGGGGTTTCTGCTGTTGTTAAAAGTCATTATTAGACACCAATCGTAATGTCTTTTGTATTTTAGGACTCTCCTTGTTGTATCCAATTGTATCCAAGTTTCGATGATAGTACTACAATTCTCATAATTTGCATTAATTCCGTTCCAAGATTTTTCGTGGACTTGCCACAAATTCTGAAAATGGCTGATCCCATCACAGTTTCTGAGGATTCTTTCATTAAGAATGGTAAGTTGTACAGTTGCTTCTTTTTGTCAGAATAAAAGAAAACCTACTTTGTTCTACAAAATAATTATTCCTTTTTTTCCTCCTTGCTTATTATGTGGTCCTAGAAAAAAAAGGCTCTTAATCTAACAATTAAGAGCTTAATGGTGATAAAAATGGCTTCTTTGTGACGTAAAACCCATTTAAATTCAATTTATTAGCGTTAATTTTTAACTTTGGTGAGACAATTAATCATCTGGTAGAGAAATTTTCTGTGATTCTTTCTCTGTTAAGGTATGACGAATTAAATATTTTCGCTAAAGCAGGGGTAGTTATGGGTATTCAGATGGGAATATCTAATCATAATACATGTAAGGGATGAATAAAGTTATTTGAATTCAGCTTCTAAACTTTGGGAGACTATATTTTGTATTCTATATATTGGAAACTAATGTAGAAAACCTCGATTAATTGGCATTTTTTTCACTTTTAATTGTCCATTTTTGTGATTGTTTAGCTTTAAAATACAATAATTTTTTTTTTCCATTCTGTTGACCTGAACAAGTTGACCAGAGAGGAAGGGGGAAGCCAGGGGCAGTTTTCATAGCTTATCATTGATAATATTTTGGGGGAGGACGGGTGTCCTCCCATAAGTCTTGGAATTAAATATTTTTATAAGTTGTTTTCTTTTAGGAGAGAGGGGGGTGTTCGGTCTTGCAGGGCCAGGGGTAAGTTGCCATAATTGTTGGAATATAATATCGTTAATAATTTTTTTTTGGGGGGGAAGAGGGTTGGCCATGCAGAGAAGTCCAGGTGTCAGCTCTCTTTAGTTTTGGAATAAAATATCGCTCACAAGTTTTTTAGTGGTGGTGTGGGTTTGGCTTATCTCATCTTTTCAAATATTTTCAAAATCCTCTCAGAAGAACCTAATATTTCCCCTGAACATAACATACAATACTTGCCCCAGGGCTCCGGGTTTTTGTGTTGACCCAGAAGTTTTTTAACCGATGTTTTGACTTATTTTAACAAAATGGCTATCTCAAAAATTTGATTAGATTGATTTGAGGTAAAGAAGCTAGGATGGCTTGTTACCCTTTGGTCCCTTTTGATTCTCAAAAAGAGAAATAAAAATTTCAATTTCCAATAGAATTAGCCCTCGATGAACATATGATCATATGATCATTCCTTCCATAAGAACCTATTTACCCCCGGGTTCTGGGGGGCTCTTTAAACTGAAATTTTTACTATTTCATTTTTAGTCAATTTTGGATATAATAAAAATCCCAAAAATTTTATCGGATGTATTTGGGGAAAAGATGGCCTATTAGGGAAGGAGAGGGGGCTAGTTGCCATAAGGTTAATTTTGACTCTCAAAAAGGGAACTAGAAATTCCAATCTACAGTCGAGTGAGCCCTCTCTGAAGTTTTTACTATCATCCCTTCCATAAAAAACCTAATATGCCTCGGAGGCATAACCTAAACCACCGTTCACCAGGATCTGGGGTGGGGGGGCTTTGTGATCCCGGGAGTTTTTGTCATATGATTTTTGGTCAATTTAGTCCAGCAACACTTATCCAGGAACTTGTAGTTATGAGAATTTTGTTATATATTTCAGGTTTCTGTTTTCTTTTGCTTTATGTTAAGTAGATTTTTAAAAACGATTTTTGAAAAAAACAGTATATACATGTGATTTTATGTATACATATAATTTCTGTATATTTACATTTTTACGCGTGTCTGTTTAGTTAAAAAATTTTTTTAGAAGTTGAAGATGTTTTACCAGTTGACAGCGAGAAGCTCTTTCATTTTCCAAATCATCTTATGTCACCAAAACGTGAAGATGTTCCTTTGTTCAATTTACCTAGCATATCAGGACCATGTAAATTTGAATACGACACCCAGGAATCCAAATGTTCTAACAATGAAGGTACATTGGAAATATTGTTGTTGTTTTTTTTATATATATGTTAGATAATATTTTATTGGACAAAAATAGGACTAAAGGAATTCATATTAAGATGGAACTTTTTTTGTATCTTATTCCAATATGCAGGTGTTTTTGTAGTCTCTCATGATCATTTTTATGGCACTTGGTATTAACCAAGTGACATATAGCAATCGCAAATCTGTCGGTCTGTCGGTCCTGGTTTTACTACTTAAGGCACTTCCAGGTAAGCTAGGACGATGAAATTAGGCAGGCGTATCAGGGACCGGACCAGATTAAATTATAAATAGTCGTTTTCCCGATTTGACCATCTGGGGGGGAGTGGGGAATTCGGAAAAAATAGAAAAATAGAAGTATTTTTAATTTACGAACGGTTGATCCGATCTTAATGAAATTTGATATTTCGAAGGATATCGTGCCTCAGAGCTTTTATTTTAAATCCCGACCAGCTCTGGCGGCATTGGGGGAGGGAGTTGAGAGGGGGAAACCTAAAATCTTGGAAAACACTTATGTGGACGGATCGGGATGAAACTTGGTTCGAAAAATAAGTAAAAGTTCTAGATATATGATTGACATAACTGGAACGGATCCAATCTCTTTGAGGTAGTTGGGGGCGGGGGGGGGGGTTAATTCTGAAAAATTAGAAAAAATGACGTATGTTTAACTTTCGAAGGAGTGATCGGATCTTCATGAAACTTCGTATTTAGAAGAACCTCATAACTCAGATCTCTTATCTTAAATCTCAACCGGATCCAGCGACATTGGGGGGGGCAGTTGGGGGGTGGACCGGAAATCTTAGAAAAAACTTAAAGCGGAGGGATCAGGATGAAACTGGATGGGAAGAATGAAAACCCGTCTAAGATACGGGACTGATATAACCGGAACAGATCTGCTGTCTTTGGTGGAGTTGGTGGAGGGGGGGGGTAATTTTGAAAATTGAGGTATTTTTAACTTACTAAAGGGTGACCAGATCTTAATGAAATTTGATATTTAGAAGGATCTTGTGCTTTAAAATTCTAATTTAAATTCTGACCAGATCCTGTGACATTGGGGGGAGTTGGAGGGGGAAACCGGAATTCTTGGAAAACGTGAAAATTGGGGTATTTTTATCTTACGAACGGGTGATCAGATCTTAATGAAATTTTAAATTTTGAAGGAATTCATGTCTCAGAGCTCTTATTTCAAATCCCGACTAGATCTTTTGACATTGGGGGGAGTTGGAAAACACTTGGAGTAGAGGAATCGGGATGAAGCTTGGTGGATAGAATAAGCAAATGTCCTTGATACGTGATTGACGTAACCGTACTGGATTCGCTCTCTTTGGAGGAGTTTGGGGGAAAGGTTCAGTGATTTTTGCGAGTTTGGTGCTCCTCGACGTGCTAAAACGATGAAAATTGGTAGGCGTGTCAGGGAGCTACACAAATTGAATTGATAAAGTCGTTTTCCCAGATTCGACCATCTGGGGGGCTAAAGGGAGAGGAAAAATTAGAAAAAAATCAGGTGTTTATAACTTATGATTGGGTGATCGGATCTTAATGAATTTTGATATTTAGAAGTACATCGTGAGTCAGGGCTGTTATTTTAAATCCTGACCGGCATTAAGCCTCTGATTTTCCTTTTGAATCAATTTATTGATTCTTAGAATTTTGTTAGAGCTCATACCATATGAGCTCTTGGCTCTTAGCTATTCTTGCCTCGTCACAAGTGCCATATGAGCTCTTAGCTCTTGTTAAATTTTTACTTGAAAGTGGTTTGGTAGGTTTCAATATTAAACAGTTCGTTGTAACGAACTGTAGGTAAGGAGTTACGTAGCTCAATAGTAACCGAAACTCTAACGACAGAATTTTGATACCAATAGGTACATCAAAATAAATGCAAGAAAATTTTCCGTATTTTTGAAAAATGGGTGAAACACCCCCTAATTGTTATAGAATCTTAATGAAAATCGCACCATTAGAGTTAGCGTATCAGAGAACTCAATGTTGAGGTTTGAAGTTTCTATCTGCAAAAATGTGGAATTTATATTTTTTGGCAGAAGAAAGGTTATGGATGCTTGTTTATTTGTTGTTTTTTTTTTCTTCTTCCAGGTGTCCTTCCAGGTTTGACCCAGTTGTCCTAGAATATCGTGAAAGGCTTATTTAAACGGAAATAAAACGTTCTAGTGCCCTTTTTAAGTAACCAAATAGATTGGAGGGTAATAAGGCCCCCTCCCTACCCTTTTTCCCCCAAAAATTGTCCGATAAAATTTGTAGATGGCCATTTTATTCATCTAGTTGAAAGATCTAGTAAATATGCCTTTGGATGTAACATAAAACAGCCTCATTTGAAAGGTGTTCAAGCTATAAGAATTGCCCATTGTTTACCCATAGTATTTATTATTGGTAGGCATACATACATTTTAGGATGAAAAGACAAATTTCCTGCTGTTTTTTTATTCACAAGGAAATTTTCAGTGGGAGGCAAGTTTCCACGGGTTGAACTTGTTAAAGAAAATTAAATTCTGGGGGAATTCCTTAGAATATCTATATAATTTTTTCATTTCTTGCTTTCTCATTTCCGTCTCAATTTTACGCGTGGAGTTGTTAAGGGTAATGACCTGGGTAAATTTTCACCAGGATTGAATTGTCTAGAGAATATATCCACTGGGAGGGTATTTCTCCTTGGAGGTGGGATCAAATTTCCTGGGATTATTTAAAAAACGACCAGAAATTAAATTTAAAAAAACAGGTTTTTTATTCAACCGGAAGTAAAGAGGAAAATTAAAACTTAAAACGAGCAGAAGCTATTAAGTATATATTAAATACTAAGAATATAGGAAGGGGCCTGCCTTCTCCTCAACATCTTGCTCTTTGTAATGTACGCTAAAGTTTAAATTTGTCCCAATTCTTTAAGAATGACTTCTGAGACACTACGTTCGTTTAATTAAAACAATAAGAAGGTTTTTTCAAAAGTACTAAAAACATCAGCATAAAGAGGGGGGTTTTGAGGAGGAGGTAACCCCATCCATATGCGTAATAATTTCGGTTCTTTTTAAGTTTTATTGTTTGTCCTACCTATATATAGATTACACAGTTCATATTTGTAGTGTATATATCTTTTTATAATACAAGGGGTAAATCTGTCTATTATATTGATTTGAAGTTTATTTTAAATAAGCAGAAAGTTGGCTGCTATGATCTGAAGTGCCTAGAAGCAAAACTCTACTGTCTAATCTTGTAACCGAAATTCTAAGAAATGTAATTTTGATACCAATAGTTGCAGCAAAAGAATCAAATTTGTATGCTGATTTCAAATATATAAGTTTGATAAACTTTACTCTTATCTATCACAGGTTACGAGCCTGAGAAAATTTTATATATTTTCAAAAAAAAATGGGAAAACACCTGCCAAAAGTCATAGAAGAGTCATGGCTTTTCTGGCGACAGCCAGATGGCCACATGGCTGTTCAGCCGAATAAAGGTGTCCATTTTGGTTTCAATCAATTTCCCTTATTCAGCAACATAATCTTAGTTTGCTATTTCTAAAATTTTTCTTGTCTGGGTTTTCTAAATTGTTTTTTTTTTTGTGCAAATTCTATTTCAACTTGTCTGTGAAAATGGTACATAGAATTTTAATAATTTTAACACATACTTGAAGAGGATTTTGAAAGGAACAAATTTACTGTTAAAGTTTTCTAATTAATTTAAAAAAGATATTTTCATCATTTTATTTGTCTCCACTAGAAGTTTTTACCATCAGTTTTATATTAGAAACTCCTGCACTGTTTTATAATTAGTTTGAATAGACGGGCATAAATACGGTCAGCGTTTCAACTTGTCTTACTGACATCACAAGTGAATGTTTCAACATATTATGAAAATAGGAGTGCTCCGCCAAATTAAATTAGGGTCAAAGATTTTGAAAGACGAGAAAGGCCATTAACGAAGAACTTGGCATAGTTACTTCATAAAAGTGTTTTGTGGAAGATGGTAAAGAAGTGTAATAAAAGAGGCATTGGCTTGGTTACTGTGCAGAAGCACCGGGAATAGCTAAAGTTGGTATAGTTACTTTATAGAAGTGTTTTTTGGAAGATGGTAAAGAATTAAAATAAAAGAGGCATTGGCTTGGTTGCTGTGCAGAAGCACCGGGAATACATATTTTCAAGAAGAGACCGCAGCAGAACTCCCAAGACTGAAAGTTATAACTGCTGGTAGCAATTTCGAATCGAATAATTAAAAAAATATTCGATTTATTTAAAAAAATATGCGCCATATTTTCGAAAGAGCTACGAAGAATTAGTATTTAAACATATTTAACCACAACTTAGTTCATTTCGCAGCATGAACCTTTCAAAGACCTTAAACTCATTTTAGATTTGTGGGGTTTTAGGGGCTTAGGTCCCCATTATTTTAACGAAATGGCTATCTCAAAATTTGATTTGGTGGATTTGGGGTTAAGAAGCCAGGAGGGCTATTTGCCCTCCAGTCCCTTTTGATTCTTAAAAATGGAACTAGAACTTTCAATATCCAAAAGAATGAGCCCTTGACGAATTTATATGATCATTCCTTCCATAAAAACTTTATATGCCCCCAGGTTCCGGGGAGGGGCTTTGTAAACCCCGGAGTTTTTAATATTTTATAATGGGTCTATTTTGGAAACCATTATTATGTCAAAAATTTTATCGGACAAATTTGGAAAAAAGAAGGTTCGTTTGGGGGGTGGATTGCTATTTGCCATTAGATTACTTTTACCTTTATAATTTCAGGCTTGACTTTTTCCTGTGTTTGTGAATTTCGTTTAAAGTTCCTGGTTTTCTTTTGCTTTATAAAAAGTAGAGTTTTAAAAACAATTTGTGAAAAAAACCCTGCATATCTGCTGATTTTATGTATTCATATAATATCTTTATATTTACATTTTTACACGTAACTAAAAATAAAAAGTCAGATTTTTCAGATTTACTTAGTAAGCTTTATTGTTAATTTTTTCTTTGTCTCTTTAATTTAAATTTTGTTTTAGAAGTTGAAGATGATTTACCTCGTGACAGCGAGAAGCCCTTTCATTATCCAAACCACCTTTTGTCACCAAAACCTGAAGATGCTCCTTCGCTTAATTTATCTGGCCTTTCAGGACCATGTAAATTTGAATACGACACCCAGGAATTCAAATATTCTAACAATGAAGGTACATCTAAAACATTGTGTTTTTGTTGATTGAAATGTATTGGATAATATTTTGGACAAAAATAGGACAAAGGGACTTAATCTTAAGATGGAACTTTTGTTTTATCTTAAGTCAATGCTCAGATTTTTGCTTAACTATTTTTGTAGTCTTTCATGACAATTTTTTAATTTTCACCTGACAGTGGTTTGTTAAGTTTTATTATACATCAAATAGTTTGATGTATAATATCAAACATTATAATATTCAACATATATCATAATACCATGTGTTTATCAAACAGTATATGATAACGAAGGGTAAAGAGCGACCCGGCTCAATTGTAACCGAAACTCTTAAAACGGAATTTCGAAAACAATAGAAACATCAAAAGAATCCGATTTTTTGCTGATTTCAAATATACAAGTTTCATTAAGTTTAGTCTTTCCCATTAAAGGTTACGAGCCTGAAAATTGTTTCAATAATTTCAGAAAAATGGAGAAACACCCTCAAAAGTAATAGAATCCTAATCAAAATCTCACCATCAGATTCAGCGTATCAGGAACCCTGTTGTTGAGGGTTCCTCACTTGTAGGTGAGGAGTTCTATGTGCAAAAATGTGAAATTTTGTATTTTGTTTTTACCAGAAGCAAGATCACAGACGAGTGTTTATTTATTTATTTATTTTTGTTTGTTTTTCTTTTCCCAGGGGCGATCGTATCGATCCAATGGTCCTAGAATATTGTGAGTGGCGTCATTCAAATGGAAATTAAAAGTTCTAATGCCCTTTTTAAGTGACCAAAAAATATTGGAGGACAACTAGGCCCCCTTCCCCACCACTTTTCCCTCGAAATCGTCCGATAGAAATTTTGAGATATCTATGATAAAACATACTATAATGATCTGATAAAACATAGAACTATAATGATAAAACAGCGAGGATTGTGGGGGTACAGCTTGTAAACTTTTTAATATAATAGTACACGATTCAAAAATTCATTCTAACTGAGATCATTGAACAAATAATTGATTTAGGTTCAGTGCTTGGACAGATATTTTTGCTCTTTTGGATGGAGAAGAGATGCGGCTGAAGAAATATGTTGTTTTTGGCCTTTCCAGTTATTTTATTTCACCTCTTTGTATGGCTTCTTTTTTGGAAAAAAATTCTTTAAATTGCAGTTTAGTATACTTTTCCTAATGATAAATATAATTACAAAAAGGGAACATCATTACGTTATATGCATTTACAATTAAGAGATCTAACTTTCAAACATATACAGGGCTCTTGAAAAGGGGAGGTGGTACAAGGAGGCCATGTACGAGATCAGGAGACGTTGACAGTTGTAGTAGAAGTGTTGCTATTAGTAATTAAACAGTTCGTGGTAATGAACTGTAGTAAGGAGCGACCCGGCTCAATAGTAAACGAAACTCTAAAAATTGGAATTTTGATGCTAAAAGATACATCAAAAGAATCAGATTTTCATACTGATTATAAATATATAAGTTTCATCAAATTTAGTCTTTTTCATCAAAAGTTATGAGCCTGAGAAAATTTACCTTATTTTGGAACATATAGGGGAACACCCCCTAAAAGTCATAGAATCTTAACGAAAATCACATCATCGCGTTCAGCGTATCAGAGAACCCTATAGCATAAATCTTTTATCTACAAAAATATGGAATGTCGTATTTTTTGCCAGAAGACAGATCACGGGTGCGTGTTTATTAGTTGTTTTTTTTTTTTTTCCAGGGGTCATCGTATCGACCATGTGGTCCTAGAATGTCGCAAGAGGGCTCATTATAATTTAATGATAATTAAATTTATAATTTAGATGACTTACTACCCCACAGTCCCTGGGGGATGGGCTGCAAGTTACAAACTTTGACCAGTGTTTACATACAGTAATGGTTATTGGTATGTGTATAGACGTTTTCAGGGGGATTCTTTTGGTTTGGGGGGTTGTGTTGAGGGGAGGGGGCTATGTGGGTGGATCTTTCCTTGGAGGAATATGTCATGGGGAAAAGGAAACTCAATGAAAAGGGCGCAGGATTTTCTAGCATTACTATAAAAAAAAACAATGAAAAAATAAACATGAAAAAGTTTTTTCAATTGAAAGTAAGGAGTAGCATTAAAACTTAAAACGAACAGAGATTATTAAGCATATGAGGGTTTCTAAAAATTCTTTAGCATAAAGAGCGAGGTATTTAGGAGGAGATAAATACATCGCTCTTTATACTAAAGTATTTTTAGTAATTTCAACTACTTATTCTACGGCCTTTGTGATTCAGGGGTCATTCTTAAAGAATTGGGACAAAACTTAAGATTTAGTACAGAGAGCTTGGTATTAACGAGGGGACAAACCCCCTCATATACATAATAAAAATATAAGAATATTAGTTTGTTACGTAAGTTAATTCTTAAGTTACGTATATTTTTTACTAATAAAAACGTTCGTTAAAAATTAAAAGTTCTAGTTACCTTTTTAAGTAATCGAAAAACTGGAGGGCAACTACGCCCCCTTCCCCACCCCTTATTTCTCAAAATCGTCTGATCAAAATTAAGAGAAAGCCATTTAGCCGAAAAAACAGAATTAGTATGCAAATTTCATTTTAATAATTTATGTTCGGAGAGCCAAAATTAATTTGTTGTTTGTCTGTTTAATTTAAATTTTCTTTTAGAATTTGAAGATGATTTATCACTTGAGAGCGAGAAGCCCTTTAATTATTCAAACTCTCTTTTGTCACCAAAATCTGAAGATGTTCCTTCGCTTAATTTATCTGGCCTTTCAGGACCATGTAAATTTGAATACGACACCCAGGAATCAAAATGTTCTAACAATGAAGGTGCATCTAAAACATTGTTTTTTTGTTGATTGAAATGTATTGGATAATATTTTGGACAAAAATAGGACAAAGGGACTTAATATTAAGATGGAACTTTTGTTTTATCTTAAGTCAATGTTCAGATTTTTGTTTAACTATGTTTGTAGTCTTTCATGAAATTTTTTTAATTTTCACCTGACAGTGGTTTGTTAAGTTTTATAATCAAACAAAATATGATAACGAAGGGTAAGGAGCGACCCGGCTCAATCGTAACCGAAACTCTTAAAACAGAATTTCGATATCAATAAATACATCAAAAGAATCCGATTTTTTGCTGATTTCAAATATATAAGTCTCATAAAGTTTAGTCTTTCCCATTAAAGGTTACGAGCCTGAAAATTGTTTCAATAATTTCAAAAAAAATAGAGAAACACCCTCAAAAAGTCATAGAATCCTAATCAAAATCTCACCATCAGATTCAGCTTATCAGGAACCCTGTTGTTGAGAGTTCCTCACCTGTAGATGAGGAGTTGTATCTGCAAAAATGTGAAATTTTGTATTTTTTACCTGAAGAAAGATCACAGATGCCTGTTTATTTGTTGTTTTTTTTTGTTGGTTTTTCTTTTCCCAGGGGTGATCGTATCGATCCAATGGTCATAGAATATTGTGAGTGGCTTCATTCAAATGGAAATTAGAAGTTCTAATGCTTTTTTAAGTGACCTACAAAGATTGGAGGACAACTAAGCCCCTTTCACCACCACTTTTCCCTCGAAATCGTCCGACAGAAATTTTGAGATATCTATGATAAAACATACTATAATGATCTGATAAAACATAGAACTATAATGATAAAACAGCGAGGATTGTGGAGGTACAGCTTTTAAAATTTTTATATGATAGTACACGATTCAAACTGAATTCATTGAACAAAGAATTGATTTAGGCTCAGTTCTTGGACAGCATTTTTTGCTCTTTTGGATGGAGAAGAGTTGCGGCTGAAGAAATATGTTGTTTTTAGCCTTTCCAGTTATTTTATTTCACCTCTTTGTATGGCTTCTTTTTTGAAAAAAAAATTTTTAATTGCAGTTTAGTATACTTTTCCTAATGATAAATATAATTACAAAAAGGGAGCATCATTACATTATTTGCATATACAATTTAGAGATCAGACTTTCAAACATATACAGGCCTCCTGAAAGAGGGAGGTGGTACAAGGAGTTCATGTTCGAGATCAGGAGACGTTGACAGTTGTAGTAGAAGTGTTGCTATTAGTAATAGTAATAATAGCGTCAGCAATAGCACTAGTAGTAGTAGCAGTAAAAGCAGATGTAGTATGCACTTACTGATCTTGAGTAAGTCAAACCTCCCCCTCAAAATATCCAACAAGTTTCAGTTTATTACCCTAAACGTACACTTATTACATTACTGATAGGCCCCACATGCATACACAATTGATCACATTCATTACATCACATGCATACACACTTAAGAGATCTGACTTAAACATATACAAGGCTGCTGAAAGGGGGAGGGGGTACAAAGAGACCACCATCAGGAGATGTTGGCAGTTGTAGTAGAAGTGTTCCTATTAGTAATAGCATCAGCAATAGCACTAGTAGAAGGAGTTATAGTATGCACTTACTGTTCTTGAGTAAGTCAAACCTTCCCCTCAAAATATCCAACAAGTTTCAATTTATTACCCCACACGTGCACTTATGACATTACTCATGTGCCTCTTTGACAGCTTGCATGCAAGTAGTATGTTTTGATTTTGTTCGAATTTTTCCTCAATATTTCGTGAAACTCACCTTAATACCTTTATACCATCTTAGTACCAAAATAGCCAAAAAAGTAGCAGTCGGAGTATTAGAAGTATTGGCGAAGATATGAGTGGCAGTATAATTTAAAAACTAAATTGGATTTCCAACTAATTTTTGACTGGAATCCAAACCGGTCAAAAAAACGTCAAATTTTTATCTGAATGTTGATTTGTGTTTCAAGTCCAGCAAATTATTTATTTATTTTTATTTATTTTCTTTATTTCCCTCAAAAAATGAGGAGTACGCTACAATATAATATAAAGAAAAAACAACTGATAACACTTACAATAAAAACGTATCAAATATTGATCGAACACTTAAAAAAAAAAAAAAAAAAAAAAAAAAAAAACACTTGCTAAATAGATTAGCCTATAAATCATGAAGAGCCAGAACTGTTACTAAAAAACGGAAATAAATTGTGGCCTAAAAGGCTAATTTTCGCCCTATCTTCAAATGTTTTATATTTTTTCTTTATACAGACTACAGGATCCTTCCTGCAATCCTACAATCTCAGTGTTACTAAAAGAAAGGGGGAAACCAAGTAAAAATTTACAATATTTAAAATAAGCAACTTTAATGGGCGAAAGATCAGAAGGTCTGAAATTTCGGAAGAGGAGGGACAGGAACAATACGTGAGGCAGAGCAACAGCGCTATACATACGACCAAGGACGTCCCGACGGTAAAGACCCCGAAAACGAATTAAAAGACCAAATGCCTTGCGTAGTTTCATCTGAACATGCTGAACCAGGACTGGTTTGAAATCTCTTTTCGAAGCAGCATAAGGTAATCCCAAATAAGTGACTATTGGCGACGACTGAAAAATAACACCATTGCCGCAATCTAGAGTCGCCCTGACATTATCCTCTAAACAATTTACAACAAAAAATTGACATTTTTCAAAACTGATAGAAAGGCCCAAACCTTTTAAACAATTAATTAAAATATTAAAATTAGAAACAAGACTAGACTTGGACCGGCTTAGAAGGATAATATCATCAGCATATGCAATGTAAGACAGATTTCGAGATAATGAAACAAACGAGCAGGAAAGAGAATTAAGGGCAGTAGCTAAACAAGAATTGGATATATAAGGAGAAATAATTCCTCCTTGTCTAATTCCTCTACCCACTTGAATTAATTTGGACTGAGATGAAGACGAACTCGGACAGATACGGATCTTTAAACCAGAATACCAAGAGCGAAGGACTCGTATGACAGCTAGGGGCAATCCAGCATGGATTAAAGTGAGCAGAGCGGATGCATGAGAAATGTTATCAAAGGCCCCTTTGATATCAATCAGGAGGGCGTATAGCGGTTGACCAGAGATTCTCGCTTCTTCAATAACTTTGCTGAAAGATGCATGGGCATGGTCACATCCCAAACCTCTCTTGAAACCAACTTGATTAGAACCAGTGTCAAGAATTTCAAGAAGATCCTTCAAACACAACTCAAACACTTTCCCAATCATAGAACCCCTAGTAATTGGCCTCCAGGAGCTACAAGATGACAAGTCTTTTTTCCCGCTCTTAGGAATAGGCGTAGCTATGCCAATATAGAATGACGATGGTACTAAACCAGTAGTAAGTAAAAGGTTGAAAAATGCCAGTAGAGTAATAAGAAAAGAAGAAGGAGCAAGTTTGAGGTGATTAGCAAATAAGCCAGCATGATCCTTAGCCGACTGCGCCTTTAACGTTTTGATTGCTCCACGTAACATATCCTCAGAAATCCTGTAATCAGTTGAAAAATTCTTCAACCTTTCATCTAATTGCAACACAACACTGTTGGAATCGTACGAAGTCGACACCTTAGAAAAATAATTTTCCCACTCTTTTAGCGACGGTGTGGAATTAGTATCAGGCATGTTAATCCGCCTATTGCCTCGGAGAACATTCCAAAGGAGATTTTTGTCCTTGTCGTTATCAATGTTTGAAGAAGCTTCTTCTATGATCAGGTTATTATGACGACGGAGCTCTGCTTGGAATTCAGCCTTTCTCTTTTTCATTAGCAAAAAAACTGGATGCGAGTCTCTTGGCTTACCGAGGGCCCGCCATTCCCAATACGCTTGTTTAGCCGCCTTATTAGAATTTACCAAAAAAGGATTGAGGCTCCAAAAAGGTTTCTGCGCGCCCAATCTTATCCTATTAGTAGGAAAAACTGCCGCAGCACTATGCTTTAAGCAATGGATTAATTCAAAATAAAGACAATTAATAGTCAAAGAGGGATTACTATCCATTGAATCCAAACTATCAGGGATATAGACTTCATCAATTAAAGTCCCAACTCTTTCTTGGTAAAGCGGTCTAAAATTTGGATTCCAATCAACCCGATCAAAAAATTTAGGAAGCTTATTACCAGAAAAACGAACTGGGGAAGGACGAGAAGCCAAAGGGGGTATAAGGAACTGAAGCGGCATGTGGTCACTAACGGGGAAATCTTCGATTACAGTAACCACAGGCAAAGGATCACTTGGGTTAGAAGAAAAAACATGGTCAATATTAGTTGTACTACCACTCCAATGAATATAAGTAAAATCCTGGG
This sequence comes from Artemia franciscana, assembly GCF_032884065.1. NCBI lineage: Eukaryota > Metazoa > Arthropoda > Branchiopoda > Anostraca > Artemiidae > Artemia > Artemia franciscana. Next base: position 4,353,701 of record NC_088868.1, read on the forward strand.
ACTTCGGTAAAACAGAAAAATTAGGAAGACAAGAAGATAAAATTGTACCCCTTTCATTTGCTATATTTGGATCACAGTTAAAATCACCTAAAATATAAGTCCGCAAATTTGACTGTAAACTAGAGACAAAACGACTAAGATTAAAACAGCATTGAGTAAACGCATCAAAAGAAATATCATCATGGTAATCAGTCGGAAAATAACAATTACTTAAAACTACATTTGAAAAACTACAAGCTAAAAAATTTGTATCAATTGCTAGAATAGCTGCATTAAGAGACTTGGGTAAAATAGTAGCTAAACCACCGGAGGGACGTCCACCAGTCGGTGTAGCGGGAACAGCAAAAATGTCATGCTCAGTGGACAGACTAGAAAGCAGATTCAACGAATGATCAAGGAGGTGGTGTTCCTGAAGACATAATAACGATGATTTTTCATTCAAAAAACTATGAAGTACAGGTAATTTCCCTAACACACCATTTGAATTAAAGGACGTAATACAAAGTAATACATTCATTTACAAAATTTCTTTACAATCGGACACCTAAAGCTGTAAACTGGATGATCATTCGAGCCACAACTGGCGCATTTAACTGGCGCTTGACATGGGGAGTCTTTAGTCGAAATGTGATTACCGCTACATCGGGCACATTTGAAACATTCAGATTTACACTGATTTTGAACATGGTTAAAACTTTGACATTTAAAACAACGCCTAGGCTGAATACGATCACGTTCCACTCGGAAAATCTCATAACCGAATTTGATGCCATGTTTGATGTAAAAATGCAGGTATTCTTCTGTTTTAAAAATAACTCTTACAGTTTGCGATTTTCCTAGCCGGTTAAACTCGATTATACCCGGAAAGTCCAATGCGTAGGCACTAACATCAAAATCAATGTCCACACTCCTGATAATTCCAAAAAATCGCCGAGGCTTGGAAGTTATTATGCTTTCAGGAAAATTAACCTTTAGATCACAACTGAGCTTCGATGCATCTTGACATGGTACCGATACCATAACACTATCCTTAGTTGCTTTAACATAACGAATATTTGCACACCCTGTCTTATCAAATTCTTTCTTGCGGCAGACAGGATCCTTCAGTAGGAGAGTGGGTGGGTTTTTTATCACTATGGTCTCTAATGGGACAGTCTTTAGTGGGAGAGGCGGCCATTCATGGTGGGGCACAGTGGGGGGATTGAGATCAAGATCATTGCCAGGCGTTATTTTTTTCTCTAAATTAGATTCGATACGCTCAATAGAAGAAAGTGTTTTTTCAAGCTTTCGGGAATAGTCATAAACAAGTTTATCAAGCCGGACGCTGATGTCAGGCTTTAATACTGGACATTCATTAAAGCTCCGTGGGACGATTACAGGCCATATGAACTGTTTCGAATCAAGTTCTATGATAACACGCATTATGTCCGAGGCAGTAGTCTTTTCAGCTGTTTTTCCTCTCCTTTCTTGCAATCTACCAGCTTTACGACACAGACATGCGAGCAGCGTTTTTGCTACATTCAACTCTTCTAAACGATAGAATCCTGCCATTGCGTTAGATATTTCATCAACACTTATTCCTGCTTTCAGCGAATCAAGAGCGAAGAATAATATCGAATTAACTACGACATGCGAAATTCCTGTCTCTGACACAAAAGTCTTATCAAAATCGCATGCATTGACTGGCTGGCTTGTGACGTCAGATATATTGTCACTTGCAATTATCTCAGTGGAATGTTTATTTGGTCTTGAAATAGACTGGATTGACAGGTCCACGCTTCGACTGCATGAATTTTCAGCTACAGAATTAGTATTAGCGGGAATGGATTTTTGACTGCTGATTATCGGAGATATACAGGGATTATTATTAGAGATGCAAGATTCATGTACTTCATCGTTATTTGAACAGATTAAGCAAATCCAATTCGGTTTTTCTTTACGCTCAATTGGGGAAATGCCTGCACACTGTGGGTGAAACATCTCGAGACATTTTGTGCATTGCAGGGTAATCCCCTTGCCACAAGATCGACCACAACCAGGACAAATAAATATTGACATTTCTCACTCCTTAGGTCTGGGGTTAAATAAGCAAGGCCAAAAAAAAAAAAAAAAAATCGCCTTTAGCGCTCCATTAAGCTTATAATGCAATAGAATCCTTTATGTAGGTCAATAAGTATAGTAGGGATTATGCGTCACTATAATCCCTATTGCGAAATTTTGAGTTTCTTCACATAAAACTTACTGAATTAATAATGTCCATGCAATATCCAATTTAGATGTTGACACTTTGAACTCTGAACTGATACTTTTTTGTATATTGAAATTATTTAGAATTATTCAGTTTTCAGTAGAAAAAAAGGGATGGAATTTTTGTTGATAATCATAATAACCAATATTTTTTGAATCTCAGACAATTTTTGTACAGTTTTGATGTATATAAAAATTGTCCCTTTATCAGTTGAACATCCCTGTCATCTTGCCCTGAAAGTATACCTTTTTAGTTGAGCGAACTTTGCAGCAAACTTTGGCACTTTAGTTTGATCCTTGGTATGAGAAGAGGATAAACAGAATAGCTGGGTCCTATCTTACGAGAGACTAACGTTCCGTGGAGGCAAATTTTTTAATAAGGCTAAAAATGGGAATGTCTTTGTGCCCTTGGAGGAGAACTCATCAGCACCCGTAAAGTATGTTTGTTTTTTGCTGAATAATTCTATTTATTTAAACATTTTACCAGTCGGGATGATTTTGAACTGTAGAATGTATGTGTGCCTCATACTTTCCCATTAATTTTGACAGAATTAAATTGAAAGCCAGTTGAAAAACTCAATAGACATAAATTTTCATATTGCCATAAGAACTTTGCTGGTAAATTGTTTAGATTAGAAGAAAGGATGAATTTCACTGTTTCTATATCTTTTTTATATTATACCGAATAATTAATAGTAACAAAGTATATTTATTTCTTTTTAGTTAAAAACAATTTTTCTATTTGATCATGTTATGTTGGGAATCAGTATGAAATGGGTTTTGCGTGGTAAGTTTTGTTGCAACATAATTATATACGTATTTTTGTTTCCATAGGGTTTGTTGTTTCTCTCCATTCACTATGTTTTTGATCAAATATGTTCAGTTTTTGATCAAATGGTGGTTTTTAATAAAATTTTTGAAGCATGATATGAGTACAGAGCAATAGGGCTTCATTTTAATATTCTTTATCAACATGGAAGGCTTGTCGTTGAAACCTTTGAAGGTGCTCATTCAGCTTAATTGAAACTTTTAGTGCTTTTTATAAGAGTAAAAAAGACTGATGCTATCCTGTTTCCCTCCCAAGCCCTATTTTGCTACCCTTCATGCAAATATATTAGATTAAAATTAGCTATTTAGTTAAAAAATAGTCAAAACGTTATGAAGTTTAACCGTAATACCCTCATCTTTTTTTTATTACACCCAGGATTCAACCCCCCCCCCTTCTCAGTTATAAATACTACACCCAAAATATATATATCTGAGTTGTCAGATTTGTAGCCCCCTTAACAAACAAACACGAAGTAGAAACAATAGGGAAAATCTTTTCAAGACAATGGAAATCAATTCAAAGGATATTTCGGCCCTACGTCCAAGGGCCATCTTCAGCACAATACGAGAAAGAAAAAAATATGTATATAAATTTACATTAAAATATGAGAATTAAAACTAAAAATTTTTTTTTTTACTTTTTAAAAGCAGCCCTAGCATCCTTACTTCAACGAAGTTCAACCAGGACTTGAACGAAGTTCAACTCAACATGAGTCTTTTTTTTATTTGTTCTTTTTACCTTTTTTATTCGTCTTTGATTTTTTTTGTCTTTTAAAATCAAGTGATAACTTGAAACCCTGCTTTTCAAATTTTGCTGTCTCAAGTAGAGAACCCCCTTCTAAAACCATTTGCATTCATCAATAGATAACCGCCGCTTTTTTGTACAGTTCGATCTCTTCTGCGTAGCTTAATTTCGGTAATCATACAGTCTGTTCTTTAAATAATTTATCCCTATTTGAACTGGTACTTTGTAAGACCCGAGGAAAACGTGACTCGTTTTTTTATGGCACTTGGTATTAACCAAGTGACATATAGCAATCGTAAATTCTGTCGGTCTGTCGGTCTCTCTGTCCCGGTTTTGCTACTTTAGGCACTTCCAGGTAAGCTAGGACGATGAAATTTGGCAGGCGTATCAGGGACTGGACCAGATTAAATTAGAAATCGTTTTCGCGATTTGACCATCTGGGGGGGAGTGGGAGGAGGTCGGTTAATTCGGAAGAAATAGAAAAAATGAAGTATTTTTATCTTACGAACCGGTGATGGGATCTTACTGAAATTTTATTTTGGAAGGATATCGTGTCTCAGAGGTCTTATTTTAAATCTTGACCAGATCCGCTGAATTTGGGGGGGGGAAGCCTAAAATCTTGGAAAATGCTTAGAATGGAGGGATCGGGATGAAATTTGGTTGGAAAAATAAGTAGAAGCCCTAGATACATGATTGTCATAACTGGAACGGATCTGTTCTGTTTGGGGGAGTTGGGGGGGGGGGTTAATTCTGAAAATTGGAAAAAATGAGGTATTTTTAACTTACGAAAAAGTGATCAGGTCTTAACGATATTTGATTTGTGGAAGGGTATCGTGTCTCAGAGCTCTTCTTTCAAATCTCGATGGGATCCGGTGACATTGGGGGAAGTTGGGGGGGGGCTAAAATCTTGAAAAACGCTTAGAGTGGAGGGATCGGGATGAAACTTGGTGGTAAAAATATTCGTAAGTCCTAGACACGTGATTGAAATAACCCGAACGGATCCACTCTTATTGGGGGAGGAGGGCTAATTCTGAAAAATAAAAATAAATGAGGTATTTTTAACTTACCAAGGAGTGATCAGATCTTAATGAATTTTGATGTTTAGAAGAATATCGTGTCTCAGAGCTTTTATTTTAAATCCCGGCCGAATCTGGTGAAGGGGGGGGGGGTTTCGAAACCTAAAATCTTGGAAAACACATAGAATGGAGGGATCGGGATGAAACTTGGTGGGAAAAATAAGCACAACTCCTAGATTCGGGATTGACATAACCGGAACGGATATGCTCTCCCTATGGGGAGTCGGGGGGGGGGGGGTGAATTCTAAAAAATTAGAAAAAATGAGGTATTTTTGACTTACAAAGGAGTGATCGTATCTGAATGAAATTTCATATTTAGAAGGACCTTGAAACTCAGATCTCTTATATTAAATCCCGACCGGATCCAGTGTGATTAAGGGGGGGGGGATCTTGGAAAACACTTAAAGGGGAGAGATCAGGATGAAACTTGGTGGAAAGAATAAGCACAAGTCCAAGATAGGTGACTGACATAACTAACCGGATCCGCTATCTTTGTTGGAGATGGGGGGAGGAGTAATTCGGAAAAAATAAAAAAATAAGGTATTTGTAACTTACGAACGGGTGATCAGATATTAATGAAATGTGTTATCTAAAAGGATCTTGTGCTTTAGAACTCTCATTTTAAATCTTGACCAGATTTGGTGACATTGAAGGGAGTTGGAGGGGGAACCCGAAATTCTTGGAAAACGTGAAAATCGGAACATCTTACGAATGAGTGATTGGATCTTAATGAAACTTGATATATAGAAGAATCTTATGTCTCAGATGCTCTGTTTTCAATTCGAATCGGATCCGGGGACATAGAGGTTTGGATGGGGGAAACACAAATATTGGAAACCGGAAATCTTGGAAAACCCTTAGAGTGGAGAGATCGGGATGAAACTTGACGGGAAGAATATGCACAAGTTATAGATACGAGATTGACATAATCGGTACGGATCCGTTCTCTTTGAGGGAGCTGGGGGTTGTTAATATGGAAAAATCAAAAAAATTGAGGTATTTTTAACTTAAGAACGGGGGACCGGATCTTAATGAAATTTGATATTTAGAAGGAACTCATGTCTCAGAGCTCTTATTTCAAATCCCGACCAGATCTTTTGACATTGGGGGGAGTTGGAGGGGAAACCAGAAATCTTGGAAAACGCTTATAAATGTCGTAGATACGTGATTGACATGATCGGACTGGATCCGCTCTCTTTGGTGGAGTTAGGTGGTGGCGTTCAGTGCTTTGGTGAGTTTGGCGCTGCTGGACGTGCTAGGACGATGAAAATTGGTAGGCGTGTCAGGGAGCTGCACAAATTGACTTGATAAAGTCGTTTTCCTCGATTCAACCATCTGGGGGCTGAAGGGAGAGGAAAAATTTGAAAAATTGATGATTTTTTAACTTACGAGTGGGCGATCAGATCTTAATAAATTTTGATATATTAGAAGGACTTCGTGACTCAAAGCTCTTATTTTAAATCCCGACCGGCATTAAGCTTCTGATTTTCCTTTTAAAGCAATCTATTGGTTCTTAGAATTTTGCGAAAGCTCATACCATATGAGCTCTTGGCTCTTTTGACCTTGTCACAAGTTCCATATAAGCTCTTTAGGGTTTCATTTTTGCTCTTTAGTTGCATTACCTTACCCTAGACCTTACATCCTCCTTCGTCACCAGAAGAGCCCAGGGCATCCGAAAGATGCCGCCAGTCATCCCTCATGTGCCCCACAGCAAGAGCATCTTCTCATTCTGGTTTAAGAGAAGCCTTTAGGCTTCGCAAGTTCGTCTGATAAGTACGCCTCAGCGTATTGCACGGCCTGCCTCTACTTCTTCTTCCTCTTGGTTGCCTCTGGAACTAAGCTTATAGGATTCAGGATTCAGATTCATCAATACTCTTCTTATACTTTGTGGATGCTTCATTCGTGGGGGTATTACATTCTACTAGGGACAGTTTCGCGTGGGAACCGAGGAATCTAGCCGTTTTTAGTCGTGATAATATTGGGGTCAAACTTACAGCTTTGACAGGAACATTTGTGGGCAGAACGGTCACTCCTTAATCTCTTGTCGTATTGGTGCACCTATATTGAATAATATGATCTTTGCCTATTCGTTTTTGTCCCATACCCGTCCGTCGTACTTCAAGAAGAGCTCGGATATCAATTTTATATTGAATCACCTGCTTTATGACTTGTTCCTTCTTTGAGTATTGGGACATGGTTTTCAGGTTCCAGAAGCCAAGTTTAAGCTTTTTCTTTGCAGTCATCAGCATTTTTCATTGCATTAGAATAACTAATTTTAAAAGCTGAAATTAGTATCACCACGAGGGAGAGAAGAGGAATCAAAAATAAAATAAATTGTCAAAAGAGAGCGAAAGATATACTGTTTTATCTGTAGATTTCTAAAACATATTGAAAGATTAATTTTTTGTTTTCGGTTTATTGAGGTATGAAATTTTGTTTTATTTGTGTTTGTTTTCTCTGTAGACTTTTGAGACATATTGAAAGGTCCTTTTTTTGTTTTTTTTTGTTTTGATTTTTTTGTTTTATTCGTTTTTTTTTACTCTATAGACTTTTATATTATAGGTCACTTTTTACCACACGTGTCTGGAACGCACTTGCAGGAAATTACGTCACTATTTGTTTCAAAGAATCCATCTACGAGTGGTTTCTCAAGCGAATGTGCATTGGAATCTGAAGGAAAAAGCTTAGGAAATCAGAAAACTGGTTTGAAAAGTTGCATGCAAAGTGGCAAGAATAGAAAATTGGGAAGATATCAAAGAACTCATAAAGAGAAAAAATCATTTAAGTGTGAGATATGTGACAAAATATTTTCTCAAAAACGGCATTTGAAACAGCACCAAAGGGTGCATTCAGGAGAAAAGTCTTTTAAATGCGCTGTATGTAAAAAACGCTTTTCTAAACAGGGCAATTTGAACAGACACCAAAGAGTTCATACCGGTGAGAAACCGTTTAAATGCGATGCATGTGACAAGACCTTTTCTCAACCTGTAAATTTGAAAACACATCAAAGAATGCATACGCGTGAAAAACCATTTAAGTGTAAAGTTTGTAATAAAACCTTTTCTTATTCATCGAATTTGAACCTGCACCAAAGAGTGCATTCGGGTGAGAAACCGTTTAAATGCGATGTATGTGACCAGACGTTTTCTTTTGCTGCAAATTTGAAAACACATCAAAGAATTCATACCGGTGAGAAACCGTTTAAGTGTGACGTATGTGACAAAATATTTTCTCAAAAGCAGCATTTGAAACAGCACCAAAGGGTACATTCAGGAGAAAAGCCTTTTAAATGCGATGTATGTAAAAAACGCTTTTCTGAACAGTGGTATTTGAACAGGCACCAAAGAGTTCATACCGGTGAGACACCGTTTAAATGCGATGTATGTGACAAGACGTTTTCTTGCGCTGCAATTTTGAACACACATCAAAATATTCATACCGGTGAGAAACCGTTTAAATGTGGTGTATGTAAAAAACGCTTTTCTGAACAGAGCTCTTTGAACAGGCACCAAAGAGTTCATACCGGTGAGAAATCGTTTAAATGCGATGTATGTGACAAGTCGTTTTCTCGCGCTGACAATTTGAAAACACATCAAAGAATTCATACTAGTGAGAAACCGTTTAAATTTGACGTATGTGACAAGACCTTTTCTCAACCTTCACATTTGAAAACACACCAAGGAATGCATACGGGTGAAAAACCATTCAAGTGTAATGTGTAAGAACACCTTTGCTCAGTCTTCGAATTTGAACCAACACCAAAGAGTGCATTCAGGTGAGAAACCGTTTAAATGCGATGTATGTGACAAGACGTTTTTTTGCGCTGCAAGTTTGAACACACATCAAAGAATTCATACTGGTGAGAAACCGTTTAAATGCGATGTATATAAAAATGCTTTTCTGAACGGGTCTCTTTGAACAGGCCTTTCATACCGGTGAGAAACCGGTGTTTTAGTTCAATACTCCCCCCAACATTCTTGAAAGGCTCACCTGAATACCCTTCGTCTTTTTGAAAAGCAGAGTTCAAACATGTATACCTTTCTCAATAACATATACTATGTGTAAACAACGAACGAATTGGCTTACTTATGGTCTTTGTCCTGAAGACAGTTGGGAGGTTGACATCCCTAGCACTAGACCTTTCAACAATGCTGAACAAAATAGCTCTCTTGAAATTTCGTTCTGATTTTTTTTGTGGAATTACAGGCTTGAGTGGGGGGGGGATCGATTTCCCTTCATTCACTTTTGACTCTTAAAAATACACTAAAACTTCTAATCAAATGAGCTCCATTCGATCCAAAGTTTATACAACTACCCGTTCCATAAAAACATTATATGCACTGGGCATAACTTACAACCTTTCCCCACTGGCTAGAGGGAGGGGGGCTAGCTGCTCTCCATCATGTTTGACTTTTAAAAGGGAACTATAACTATACATTTCAAATCAAATGAGCCTCTTTTAAAGTTCACACAATCACCCCTTCCATAAAAACCTTATATACCGCTTGGGCATAAATTACAACCCTTATCTTCTGACTCTAGGGGATTTTGTCCACCCTAAAGACCTTATTATATGATTTTTGGACTAATTTTGAACAAATGGCTATCTCAAAATTTTTGTCGGATGCATTTGTAGAAAATAAAACGTAGGGAGGGGTGCCCCCGATCAGTTTGACTCTCAAGAAGGGAACTAAACATCTGATTTCCAATTAAATGAGCCCCTTCTGGAGATTATACAGCCATTTTCCATAAAACCTTACTTGCCCTCGAGAATAACTTATCACTTTTACGCTTAGGGATTTGGGGGGGGGGGGGCTTTATCCCCTACGAAACAATTTTCAGACCTTTCAACTAAGTTGAACAATGTGGTTACCTTAAAATTTTAATTAGATGCGTTTCGGAAACTGCTGAGCTTGGGGGGCATGCTGCCCTCCAATCACTTTTGACTATTGAAAAAGGCCCTGTCAAATTCCGATCGAGTGAGCCTTTTTTTAAAGTTAATACGACAACAAATGGTAATATCAAAATTTCTACCAGATGAATTTTTTTAAAATACGAGGTGTGAGGGGGGGAATTTCCGCCCTTCGATCAAGTTGAATCTCAAAAAGGGTTCTAGAATGTGTAATTATCAATCCAGTGAGCCCCTCCGAAGTTAATACGACCACCCTTTCTATAAGAATCTTACCTAGATTCTAAACAGATCAGCCTAAAAAATAAATGTTTCGCACTAAGAACCTGCTGAAGGACTTTTTCTATAAAAATCTATTTCCCTTTATAAGCCCATCCCCTCTTCCTCTCATATCAAATAAAAACTTCAAGTCTACTTGATCCCTCAGTAACATAAAGTTTCAACTGGGATCCTTACGCCAGAAATGTAATCCTTCACCAAATTTTTAGATTGCAAACACGCCCTTTGGACATTGTGGATGCACATAGTGTTTTTTAACCCAATTTAGCTTTAATTTCAATATTAACTACCCAACATTTCCTGGAATTTTAAAATCTGTTTCCTTAGACGATCATAAGATATCGCATATTCGACTTTAAAGCAACGTGGAAGCACATAGTGTCTTTCAATTTAGTTAAAAACCCCTCAACCATCTGCGGAAGTTTCAATTTATATCTTTAGCCATTCTTGAGATATTACAAACATACTCCTTTAGCAACAAAGATACATACAGTGTAGGAATGTGGTTCAATATCCCCACAGCTCTTTGAAAGTTTCAACTTAAACTTTTAGCCGTTTTTAAGATATTGCTGGTCCACTTTTGACAACCAGAATGTACATAGTGCCTTTTCATTTTGTTACAAAATGAAACTGCCCTCAACCTTCCTTGAATTCTGTAACTTAATGCCATTATCTGTTCCATAAAAAACTTCACTTTAAGACGCTTAGCCGTTTCTAGGAATTCGTTGATATACCCTTCCAAACCCTGGATACACAACATGCCTTTTGGTCCAAGTCGCTATCCCCTAAAAATTTCAACCCAATATCATTATTTGCTCCTGAGATATTGCAGATGTCTCTTTTGACAAACTGGATGCACATATTTTCTTTTGATTTACTTTGACATTCGCTTCAATTTTCTCTATAATCTTCAGCTCAATGCTCTTAGCCATTCATGAGATACAACCAAGCTAACCCAAATGCAATTAGAGCTTTTTAAGTTAGTTCAGTATCCCACTTAACATGCTGTGAAAAATTTTAACTTATTGTCATTAGCTATTTTTGAGTATTTGCAGATTGACCCTTTGCGCTTAGTATCTTGTGATTTAGTTTAACAGCCTGTCCCATGATATTCCTGAAAGTTCTTACCTAATTTACGCAGTAAATTAAGTACTTAATTAATTGATACATGTATTTGATACCCACACTGACACATTTGATGTATTGTAGATCCTACCTTTTGACAACTTGGCTGTATATGGTGTCCTTACATTAATATTAGTATCTCCTGAAAATTTTAACATAATACACTCAGCCGTTCCTAAGATGTGGAAAATACCCCTTTTTGACAATCTCGATGCACATTATGATTTTGTTTTGCATGCCATGAAGATTTCAACTTCATACCCTTAACTGTTCTTGGTTATTGCAGAAATGCCGTTTTTACAACATCAAAGGTCAAAGTATCGTCTGGTTTAGTTCAACATTCCCCTAAGCATACGTTGGAAGTTTCCACTTAGTGTTCCTATTCGTTCTTTTTTTTTCGAATCATTCGTATCTTTTGAGTCACATGAACATCCCTCTTAGTATTTCCTGAAACTTTCAAGTTATAACCTACCAATCTTAAGACGCTGAAAATACGCCCATTTAACGACCTGGATGCAGGTTTTTCATTGAATTTTTTTAGCGTTATTTGCAACACTCCTTGAAAGTTTGGACATGGTGTCTTTTGAATTACTTTTCTACCCTCCTCAACGTTTCCTGGAAGTTTCAACTCTATACCGTCAGCCGTTCTTGAAATATGGCAGATACGCCCTTTTGATAATTCAGATTGCGCCTTTCTGTCCTAGATTTAAACTTAATACCCTAAGCCGTCCCTGAAATGTCAGTTACTCCTATGAAATTACTGAGTCTTACCATTTCAAGCGACTCAAAATGGGATTATCATACTAACCTATTTTGAAACTCGTAAATACATCATTTCCCCTCCTTAAAAAATTAAAAATATCCTAAATCGCATTACTTGAGAGTTCACCATTCATTTTTATGCCCAAACCTTGACTACGCCTGTCCGGTTTGGCATCCCGGTATTTCCAATTTGTCAGAAAGGATGGAGGCAGTCCACAAAAAGTGCCTAAGAATTATTTTCAATGAAGGTTAAGTCCTTTATGTCTCTTTTCGTCGGAAAGCCAATCAAGTCATCCTCAAAGAAAGGAGAACAACATTTTCTTTGCATTTTACCAACAACGCCCTCCCTAACCTTCGGAGAAATTCCTTTTTCCCTGATTACTTTTTTTCCCTTCGGCCTTGCCTCCCTTGGTCTGTTTCAACAAAATTCTTCTTGTTACCCCCAATCGTATTGTCCGCTAAATGATATAGAAGAACTTTTGTCCCGTCTATAGTAAACATATTAAATAAGTGAGTCTCTCCTTTTTTACCTTACAATTATTTATTGTTTATTCGCAAATGTTTAGCTTCCGTTTTAGTTTATTTTTACTAAATTGTGTTTGGTAGTTTTAATCACGAGATTAAATTGTCCTTGTGTGTTTTTTATTCAGTTTAACGCTTTTTAATTCGGCGAGTTTTCACATATTATTTTCAAAATTTTGATAAATTTTCTTCTGACTTATGGTTGCTTTTTTTGTGCCCTTTGTCTGTAAGGTGTGAATCTGATCCGCCTGGGCTTGTAGCAATTTTTCAGAACTAGAATCTTATCTCTCATGTTACAGGCAAATCCCGTGCATTCACATTGTTTCTTTCAGTTTAGGATCAGAGAATGCTATCCCCCCTAAGCTTCCCTATCGGGTATTTCATTAATACCATTCCAATATGTGTCACATACACTATAAAAAAACAATGGGGAATTTGCATAGTCTATGGCTCTTGTCCCTGAGGCTTTAAAGGATCTTGCCAACCCTGGAGGTGTAGCTACGGGCTCTTACGATTAACTTGAACAAAAAGGTAATTTAAAAGTTATGTTTGAATGTTTTTGGGAGTTGTGGGAGGGCATTTGTGAAAACTGGGTTGGGGCTGGTTCCTCTCTTGTTACTTTGACTTTTAAAAAGGGGCCTACAACTGTCCATTTTCGGCCAAGTGATATCCTTCTAAGATCTTACAACAGTCACTGGTGGGGAGTGGGCTGAGGAAAAATTGAACCAACACATTGAAGTCATACCATTCTTTACCTAGTCAGTGCTATTTCAGTGCCTATGGTAGTCTTAGGAGTGTTAGCCTTCTCTACATTCTTATGAATTTTATTTTCCATCAGATTGAAGGACCTGACTATTGGTCTTTGGTGCCAAATTCCCAAAGCAAAATATTTGAAAAGAAAAAATGTTATGTTTTGATCGGTTGGCCAGACGTTTTCAAACTGAATAAAAACAAGATTTTCTTACGGTTTTTTTAATTTATAAAGACGATAAAGTCCAAGTCATTTTAGTCTAGATTTTAGCATTGCAGATTAATAGAAAATCTCTTTTTAAACCTGTTTGTAGCTAAGAGGGGCTAATTTCCAGCGAAAGAACTCTAAAAGAAATTTGATCTTAGATTCAGAAACAATAAATTGAGGTTTTTCCTCCTCTCTTCCTTGCTGATTTTTCTACCTGAAAACTCCCCATCTAAGCCCATGACACCATTGATATTTTATATGCTAGAAATTTCCCACAGTTAGTAGTTATTTGTAGGGTCTTTTTCTTATCAAATCTTTAGGCAGGTGAATCCAAAAGCATTAAATAAGTTAATAATAATAATACCATAAAATGATTATAAAAAATTATACCATAAAAGCCAAAATTATTTGAATTCGCTGTGCGTATTTCCTTTATAATTTGAACTCAATATTTATGAGTGAATATAGCTAACTGATATATTTTAATATATATAAGTTAATTAACCTCTTCAGTTATAAAATAAAAAGAATATTAGCTTTCCATCTTTTCTTTGACAAGAAAAGAAAGCATGTACTACTGAGTGGCTTCAACCAATCACTCTTGTAGAAAGCAGAAAGTAATATGTTTCGAATTGTTTTGCTTAATTATGTTACCAGAGTAATAGTTTGATTTGGATCTTTTTTGTGCTGTATTACCAGTTTTAGTTTACTTGGAGAAAGTGAAAAAGGGCGGAAAACTTTTAATTTCAAAACAAAGTTGGAACCCAGGTTGGCTTGATGAATTGAAAACTCGAATAGCTCTATCAGAGGGTAATAGATAATTTTGGCGTGATGTCAGAAGGACTGACTAAAGTTATTCTCGCAAGTTGTATCTTTTTGAAGCTGAAATAATTTTTAAATCAGTATTGTGTATTTTTAAGAAACGTGACCATTCCAAGACCACCTAAAATTTGTTTTTAAAATAATAAAACCTTCTTAAAAGAAAAACTTTAGGACAATGAATAAAAAAATTGAGTCTGAAAACGAGTATTTTCCCACTGATTTACTAATTTACCACTTTTTACGAGCTATTATTATTATGGATTTCTGTTGAGTTTGCTGTTTTATTTTCTCTCTTCTTGGCTAAGGCACAGGAATCGTATCGAAAGTACTTGGTAAACAGTGAAAGTTGAAGCCAGGCTACAAAGTTGGAGCTTTCCTTATGTCCCTTTTTTATAGTTAAAAAGGAATTTTCCCTATGCATGAAAAACAAACTTAATTTTAGAATCATTTTGTAATAAAAATGCTGCATCCTTTAGTGCTAAGCACATTTTGGCCTTTTTAAGTCATAACAGTAGAGTTGTACTACAATAAGTTGCAGGAATCTGTGTCTGAAGTTTGACTCCCTAAAGTTTTGTTAATTTCTGCTCCTTTACGATTTTGTTACTACTTCATTTTTTTTCTTAAATACTTTCGTGGAAATTATTTTTTAATTTTATTTTCATTTTTTTAAATCGACATGTTGCCACCGTTATGCCTAATATTCGTATCTGGAAATTCAATACTTGAAAACGGAAATTCAAATAATTGCCAAAAAACGTTTGCTGAATGTTATTCAATAAAATGATCAAATGAGAAAACATCTATTCAGTTAAACTTCGGTCCTGCGGATTTATATATATTTTTGCTGATCTTGTCTTCGAGAACAGTGTTCCAAACTGTTTTTAGGAATGGTCCTAATGGTCTAATGGTGCCAAAATATGTTAGTGCACTCTTACTGTAGCTATCAAATAATTGTAGAACAAGTGGCCACGTTGATCAGATGGTAAGTAGAGAAATAAGGTGGACATGGAATGTTGAGAATCAGTTTGAGAAATATAAAGCATTTGAGAAACTAAATGACATTCAGCTGATGGAGATGTCTTTTGACGATATGCGGGGGAAGTTCTAGGGCTATAACGGGGTGTTGGCTAGATAAGTAAGTTGTTTTAGTTAGACGGTAAATCAAGATAACCCACTGTCATATGTCACAGTACTTATCTTTCTATTTCACTCTCTATGTTTAGCAGGAAAAAAAACAAAAAGGGATTTACTTTAGTTAGAGGCTAATTAGACGTTTAATAAAGTGAACCAGCATAGTATAGAATGAATAACATTGGCTAAGGGAACATTTGCATACAATTCAGTGATAAAAAATTTGGTGTAGTTGAAGTTTTTATATTCCTCAAATTTATGGGAATGAGAACACTTAATTCTTGGTAAATATATCACTGTTAATATCATTGCCTTGCCAATATTTAGAACATACCCCTCAATGCCTTTTTTATGCTATTTACGAATATCATAATCGTTTCTGTCGCAAATTTAAGCACTTTTTAACCTAACCTAACTATAAATAATTTTGGCACTGAGAAAATGTAGTATTATTTTGTCGAAAACAACCGAAAAAATGGCGCTAACAAAACATAGTATTGTTTTGTCTAAAACAACCGATAACTCATACTTTAATTTAAAATTCGCCATTTTTTAAGAGCTCAAAAAATACTTACATTTGAATTTGCAATAGAAACGATTATTATATTGTAAATGAGGATAAAAAGGCATCAAGTGGTATGTTCACTTTATTGGTAAGTAAAAGTAAGTAAGTAAGACGTCACTAGATCTTTAAGGTCCAGACCGGCGGTGCTGATCTCGGTTTCATGGCCCATCAGCCAAGAAGTACAATGGGGGGCTGGGGGCCAACCATCTCGTGCTTTATTGGTTAGTCAATAATATGAACAATGATATATTTCCCCAATTCTTTTTTCAGGTTTGTAGAACGAAACAATAGTTTTGAAGGCTGAAAGTTTTGCATTTTTCTTAAACTGCACTTTTAGCAAATTTTCGCTAGAAAACTGCTCTTGGTTCCATTTTTGGGAATGCTTTAATTAAGAGTTCCCGCACAGCTTAGATACCAATACATTTATGAAAACTCCTATATTGCCCATGAGAAGCTTTTGGTACAGAGCTCTTGACTTGGCGCCTCCTCCAAGCCCACGCTCTGACACGTAGATTGTACTACAAGACCATAGGCGGGAATGCAATTTTTGTTTTGTTGTATAAACAGCTTAGATACCAATAGCCTACCAGTTTCCTGTTACCAATTAGATAGCAATACCACTTTCCTGTTTCCAGCCACTAGTATCGCTACCGCTCACTGTGAAAAAAATCGAGTTTTCATAACTGTATATTGGTATCTAAGCTGTGAATTCCCGCAGCATATTTAAAACTATAACACGCGTATATGCTCTGAGTTTGATTTGCTTCGAATAGCCTTTGGTTTGTTTTTCGTCTTCTTAAATAGATTCAAGTATGTTAAAAATTAAAATATTAAATGGTCTATTATATGAAGCCATAATATAAGCCCATCAGTGAATTTACAGTATAGCCAAGAAAGAAACAAAGACCATAGCCTGCCATGGAATTTTCCTTTCTAAACATAAAAATCACCAGTTACAGTTGTATCCCAGACCCTTCCCAACCAGGGTCAGGTGTCCCTGAACTAAACTGTATTACAAAAGTACAATTTTGTAGGGATGCACTGTTTTATGCCTTATCCATCTTCACTTTTTTCTTTCTGCCAAATAAAGACAGTTAAAAACAAAAATAGGCTAATACTCTTCATGTAACCCATGACTAAATTATTAGCCCCCTCAACTGTGTAAAACTCTATCTAAGGGGGTTTTATCTGTCTAAGAGGGTAGGCTTTGTTGTGTTTGGTAGGCTTGTTAAAGTTCTAAGTAATGTATCTAAAGACTCAATGACCCCTTGGGAGGTATTTTGAAATTGAAGAATGTGTTGTAAGCCTTCCTTAAACTTATGATGATTGCTGTACTATCTGTGAACAATAGCCTACTAGGCCTAATTTTAGCTTGCTCACAGGCCATCAAGGGTGTAATTGGTGGAAAAGGGATTTATTCCTACATTTTGGAATAGAGAGTTAAGAAAATCAACACCCAAATCAAATATGATTTTTTTTTTTTTTTTAATCTTTGTGTTGAGCAATTTTGTGAAGCTAATAAACAAGTTTTACAAAGCATAGGCTACTGTTTGCCAGGGCTGGTATTGGGCCTGACTAGAGTTTCTTTTCTGGGGCAGCCCTATATATATATATATATATATATATATATATATATATATATATATATATATATATATATATA
The DNA here is from genome assembly GCF_032884065.1 of Artemia franciscana. Classification (NCBI taxonomy): domain Eukaryota; kingdom Metazoa; phylum Arthropoda; class Branchiopoda; order Anostraca; family Artemiidae; genus Artemia; species Artemia franciscana. The sequence continues at coordinate 4,371,333 of NC_088868.1, forward strand.
TATATATATATAAGTCAAACCAATTCATTTAGAATTTGTGGTGATGATAATGCAATTTGACCATGAAAGAAGCAATCTCCAAAGGAATTATCTTTGTTTTCTACTCTTTCTTTGGGAAAATGGAGAGGTTCACAGTGAATAAAAGCAGAGCTGAAGGGTCCCAATGGCATATATGTTGTGTATACTGAGTTTGTGGCATTTATTTAGGCATGTTGCTCTTTTTTTTTTACTTAGAGTGGTTTACTTTGTTACTAGAGAGGGGTCTGAAACAATCATGTGTCTGTCCTAAGTTGAAAATCAGTTTATTTGTGTCTCAGACATGTTGTCTGATTTTGCTCTCTGGTTGAAGTCAGTGAGGAAAGTACCATTATCAGCATATTCAATGCTAGGAATGCTAATATTGCTGAAAAAACATTAGTGATTCCAGACATATTCGGCAATTTTCCATGTATTCATATGCTACTTCAGGTATTCTTATTGTAGGTTCTCTTTAGCTCAACTATTTTTACTGGGATACCCTTTTTGACTCAAGTTTGCCACAGCAAGGGCCATAGTATTTTCCTTTGTCTTCTTTCTTTAATGTGGGGAATATATTCTGAAGGACATGTTCAGCATCCCAACCTGTGCCATGTGGGTTTAAAGGGCTTCAACAGGTGTTGGGCTTACCTCATAAATTTTTGCTGCCAAGGAGTCCTTGTTTGGGTTGTCAGGGCTCGAAATTAGTCCTTAGAAGTCACTTATTGTCCCTTTTTATGCCAAAACTCCCTGAAAGTCCCAATTTGGGAGTATGGTATATTTGAAAAATGAAGCATGATCTATTTGAAAGACCCTCTTTAGATAATATTGCTTCTCCACAAATGTGGTTGCACTAGTCTCTTGGCTATGTTGTTGCAGTTCAGAAAGAAGCAAAAAAATCAGTGGGAACTTCGTCTGTTGCCAAAGTATCTATTAATTGTTGTAAAATCAATAAACTAATTGCAGGATGAGTGAGAGGAGTACCATTCATGAAATGTTCAGATGTCAAAATTGTAATGTTTTTCCTGGTGTGTTTCAGCCTGCTTGTCTTTCAGGTCTCCCAAGTATATTTAGGAAAGACAATGAGTAACTGAAAGCTTTGTTGTTCAGCTGGCTAACTAGAGCAGGCAGGAGTGGCAGAAAAATAAACAGATGGTGTTGGATTGGTGATGATGAATTTTCTTTTTACTACAAAATATGCAGGAATTATTTTAGTTGCCACAAAGACTTTTACGCCATGAATCAGCCTGCTTTGTTGGATGCGCACTAGAAACAGGTTGCAGTTTATGTCCATTGTCTTTTATCCATTCTTTAATCCATTGTATTTACGATTATTCAGTTCTGCTAGGCAACAGTCCTCATTAGAAGAGCCATCAGCTTGCAATGGAAGCAAAACTCTTGAGGTGTTTCACTACAAAGATATTGCATTCTAAGTATACATCATATGAGTACTCAAGTCCTTGCAACCGTCTGTGTCTGCAGCTTAAAGTGACAGAATCATTTATGTCTTTGAAGCCATATTCTTTGATAAGCTACTGCCCAGGATGTTGATGAGTGTGAAGAAAGTTATGTACATAATAACTGATGCACTTCATCCACACTGTAAACAGAATCTTTTGAAGGGCATATGTGAAGCTTACTTTGTTTTTGAGCATGAAAAAATATTACAAACAGTGAAGCTAAAAGAGAGCCTATAGAGTGTGCTTTATCAGATCAGTCTTTTGCACTCTTTATCAGATCAGGTTTTGAGCCACCATCTGGGGACCTATTTCATGGGACATGCTACTGGTGAAAAAGTGGAAAAAAAAAACTGATGTCATGCATTTGTAGTGAGAATACCTCTTGAAAGATTAATAAAGATAGGCAGCAATGGTCCTAGTAGCAATAAAAAGGTAGGGTCATAATGAATGCATTGAACAGGGGGCTACAAACCTGGATTTCTAGGTTTTTACTCTTCAATGATCAGTTGTACTATTGTTGAATTGGACCTATTTTTGAGGTATTCCAGGCTCTTTTTAGGAAATCTTGAAAGATTATTTTCATAATTTCTAAATACTGTTTTATTGGAGATGACTAACAGCTACTACTCTTGAATAGGATTTTATTAACATTGGATTTTATCCAGGAAAAAGAGTTTGTTTAAGCTCATTTTTGTTCTTGGTTTGTGGGGCGGGGTTAGGCCTTTATTAGGTAATAACCATTATGTATGAGGTTGTACTGCAATAGTACAACCTTGTAATATTTGTTACTATCCTCTTTGCTTCCTATAATTGATTTAAGAAAGAAAAAATGGGCGAAATATTAGAATTTTACCCTCCTTATCCACAACCAATCTTAAGAACAATCCTGGTGGCAAAAAATAAGAAAAAAGTAGTCACTAGGTTCTGAATAAGGGATGTCTGTGTTCAGAATCATCACTTTTTGTCAATTTTTCTGAATGGAAAAGCCACTAAAGTCGCTTTTCTTGCGCATCTTGTTGCAGCCAACTCCTGAAAAGTTCTTCAAGGAGCTTGTGGACATTGGAATGCATAAAATCCATATTGTGCATGGGAAATGGCTCCAGGGCAATGATTCATCCAACTTTGCTGTCATCTTGAGGCATTTTTTTTCCTGATCTGACCTGCATTGGTGTCAGGTTTTTTAGAATGCCAGAAAAAGAAAGGAGTCCAATTAAAAAGTTTAATTTAGCACATCCCAACAAGTTGGCTGACATTGAGTCCTTCTGTTTGCTGAGCAATTGATCAGTAGCCAGCAATCTTGGAGTATGTTTTATATTATATGCCATTAAAGAAGTATTTGAAGTATGTTATTTCATCACCAAAGTACCTTAAGATTTTAAGCTACATAAAAGGGAAAGATATGCTTTCAGAACTTGAATTCATTTACTTATTCATTGTCAGAGCTCTTTACAGAATTCACAGCAGGGTTTTAAAAGAACCGACCCCTTGTGCATGCTCGTCATCCCGAGCTGGAAAACTTACTTCTCACTGTTTTTACAAGACTTCTGAAACCCAACATTATCATGTCTGCTGATCGAATTTCTACAAGTTTGCTTGAGAACTTGGACAACTATTTGCAGGGCACTATTGTAGGCAAGCAGGTTGAGCTTGCATTAGATGCTCAGAAACTCACATTGTTAGAAAGGCAAGGGTTCCATCAAAGGCTCCAAGGCATTTCAAGGTAGAGCACTTGATCAAGAAGTATTCTATCTCTTCTAATAGCCTTTTCTAAACACTTAGATGCCTGGATCTCACGGAAAGAGCTAGAGGTCTTTTTTACACCAAGGGAGACTTGTTCCATTGGAAAGAGCCTCCATGCCAGAAAACGTCCTGAAGGCGAAGCTGTGTGTGATTGATGAATTGATCATATGAAGGCAAACCAGAAAGTTTTCCTATTTCAAAAGAATTGCTGACTTTGGCTTGGTCGGCCTGGTCAAAATACCAAGATTAAGTGGAGAACAAGGTAAAAGAACAAGCTGCTGAGCAAAGTATTCAAGACTAAGAGAAAGAAAAGGAGCTGATCCTAATTCATGAGTCAAGGAGTGGTTTGACCATGAATGGCAGTCAAAATTTCTTCCCACTTTAGTCCCTATTGGTCCCTTTTTACACCCCCCTAAAAATCCCTTGACAGGTCGTCAAGTCCCTTTTTTAATGAGCAGAAATCACTCCGAGCCCTGGATTGTTGTATTTGTTTTATTTTAGTTATGGTATTTCTTACTTCTTCAATTAAAGGTGCTACTCCCTGAGTGATAGGGCTATTTTCTGGGTATTTTGGTCACAATAGATGGAGAAGTTTTGAAGGTTAGCCTGGGACATCTGGTTTAAGAAGTCATTGAAATGTTTTTTTCACTGTTGCTTTCTTTTTAGACGTGCTCTGGTGATAGTTTCATCTGGTCTTTTCATAAATTTTCTAATTCCATCTTCTTGTTAATTTTTTAAACATTAGTTATCTAGGGATCCTAAGTTGTTTACAGGTCATATCTAGCTGCTGTGTCTTCTTACTGAGAGGTAAGTATTGTCTAGTAAGCATTTTAAGTTTTTCTTGCCTTTTAAGAGCTTTTTTGCAGAGTTTTCTGAAATTATTTTTTTTTGTATGTCCTTTCTTCTTATGCAAGGAGTTGTACATTACAGAAGTGCACCACTTTTCAATGCCATTTATTCTTCTTATGCAAGGAGTTGTACATTACAGAAGTGCACCACTTTTCAATGCCATTTATTCTCTTTCCAAGTACTTGCGGAGCAACATCTATTGTGGTTTTCCTGATTTTTCAATGTGTCCTCTCTAGGATTTATTCTTCTGAACTCTCATTTTCTTGTTGTGCTGGTTGAAGATCTAGAAATCTTTTCCTCAGGCTAATCTTTTTGGGATTTTAAATTTCTCAGTGTTATCAAACGGTTCGTGGTAACAAACCGTAAGTAAGGAGCGACTCGCCTCAATTGTAACCAAAACTCTAAAAAATAGAATTTTTCTATCATTAGGTGCACCTAAAGAATCAGCTTATTATGCTAATTCCAAATATATGAGATTCATCAAGTTTATTGTTACTCATCAAAAGTGACAAGACTGAGAAAATTTGCCTGATTTTTGAAATTGGGGGGAAATACCCTCTAAAATTCATTAAATCTTGTTGAAAATCACACCATCAGATTCAGCGTGAACCATACTTTAAAAGTTTCAAGCTCCCTTATACTGAAATATGGGATTTTTCTATTTTTGTCAGAAGGAAGAGCACAGATGCATGTTTATTTGTTTTTTGTTGATTTTCTTCCCAGGGGAGATCGTATCAAAATTTCGAATGGAAATAAAGGTTCTAGTGCCCTTTTTAAGTGACCAATAAAATAGGAGGGCAACCACGCTCCTTTTTCCCCCAAAGTTATCTTATCCAAATTTTGAGTTAACTATTTTGTTCACTATAGTTGAAAGATAAAATAACTATGTCATTAGGGGTGAAATGACCCCCCACAGTCCATGGGTAGAGGCCTACAAGTTATAAAATTTGCTTGTTCTTTATGAATAGTATTTGTCATTGGAAAGTTTACAGATATTTTTTGGGGAGAGGGGGATTTTGTGCTTAGGATGGATTTCTATAGGTAGAATCATTATGGGGAGGAAAATTTCCAGGGGAAATTCTACACTTGAGGGATTTGACAGAATTTCAATACGAAATCCGGTTACTATTGAGCCTGGTCGCTCCTTATGGCAGTTCATTAGCACGAATGAACTGTTTGATAAAATATTTAACTGAAAATGATGAAATTTTCTTTTGAGGAGAGCCTTTGTTGTATCACTCTTCATAAAACTCTTAATCATTCTGCATGGACTTCCAGGTCTCTATCCCTGCTCTTTTTTTGGCTGCAATTGACGTAAGACTGGCTTGCTAATTGTTCACAGCTGGGCTCCTTGACGTGTTGCTTACTGGTAAAAATGCATTGTTTTACATTTTGCTTACCCACGGTTACCCAGGTCTTTGTCCTATCCACTGCTTTACCATTCTTTGAACTGGGGTTATTTAGTTTGCTAGGGTAGTCCCCATTCCACCCTTTTGAGATGCACTGAAAGACATCATTTTCAGGGCATAGAGTCGGGGACAGGACGCTTATGCCCAGCCATACGGCCCACCATCACTACATTGACTAGGAATATGATCTACCGCGAAATTAGCACCCTAGACTGTACTACAATTTTATGGGATGGGGAGAATGCTTAATACTTGAAAATTTACATTCATCAGTTAAACTTTCCTGATTTCTTTTTTAGGAAATTATCCTTCCCCCAGTTCTTAGCAGGCATGCAGATACGATATTTGTCATACTATGTGTTAGTTCCTTTTCTGGAACATTCATTATTTAATTAAGATTCTTATCTTGCTGTGATAAAGAGTAGAGGATGAGTAATTCAAGCTAGTGGCCTTTTGATGTTTTTGTGGAAAAGGTTTGTGGTAAATGGATAGCAGTTTTTTCAGTAGAATAGACAACGTTTTTATATAAGTAAAAGTGTTCACGTTTTATTGTTTAAAATTAAAAATGATTGTGGAACAGAAAAAGAGATAAATTAGTATAACAATAATAAAATAATAAGGTAACTCAAATATTCAGTTGAATTTTACTATGTTCTAGTAGTTTCTTCAACGTTAATAATTTTGTAAAAATTAAAGATTAAGTAAAAATAATTTTTTTCAGGCTGTAACAGGTTGACATAAACGGATTAACAATCTAAATAATTCAAATACCTTTGGTCAGGAATGTAAATTTAAGTAATTAGTATTTCTTTCGTAAATATTTGTAAAGTAAGTTGGTTGAAGTTATTGAACTAAATTTATTTCAGTAAAGTTAGCATTGATAAGTTACAGTAGGCCTAATTCAGTTTTTTTGGTACTTCCTATGACAGGTTATAACCTTACTTATGTCCCCATTAATTGTTTTGCATGCTCGTACTTTATTCGAGAGTTGTGCCTCTCTTTTCTTCGAGAGTTGTGCTCATACTTTATTCAAGAGTTGTGCCTCTCTTTTCTTCGAGAGTTGTGCTCATACTTTATTCAAGAGTTGTGCACCAACTTCAAAATTAAACGTAAATTTCTGTTGTATAAATTAACGTTGAATGTTAAAATGGTAGGACTGCAAACACTGCCAGTGATGTCGATTCACGAAAATCGGGGAGGGGAAAAAATGCATTTTTCGAAGTGTACGGGGTAATATTTTTCACGAAAAATCCCAAAAAGACACCTTTTTAAAATTGGAGGGGGGAAAGGAGGGATGAATTTCGGATACGCCCCCACCAGCTTACGATGTGAAACAGGACTCTTTCAGTTTAATACTGTAGGTTAAATTTCATGTTGGATTTGTAAAGATCTCTCCGTAAGGCAGACATCTCCAATATTCAGTCGCAATTTATTTGTTTATTTATCTTATATATATATATATATATATATATATATATATATATATATATATATATATATATATATATATATATATATATATATATATATATATATATATATATATATATATATATATATATATATATATATATATATATATATATATATATATATATATATATATATATATATATATATATATATATATGGCAACACAGGTTTGACCACGTGTTTAAATATTGTTGTGAAATGATATTTTGTTTAACGGCAAAAGTCATTAGCTTATTGTGAATCTGGTATTAATCGACTCCCAAAATTTCCGAGAAGTCACAGTGCTAAACTTCGTACCAAAACCTCCTTCTTTTTCCTTTCTTGGCTTATTTATTTCTAACGGTGTCCCTGAAATAATTTGTCCTATGTACAGTGTTGGCAAGGCTTGATATTTGGGCTGTCGAAAGTGTGCCTGAATTTTTATGGTGCAGCGTTATTATGCTTTGCATTGAAAGCAGAAAAGCCCAAATCAAAAATTTTGACGAATTTTTTGTTTTTGTCAATTCTCAAATCTGCCCGAATAAGCAAGCAGAAGAGAGGAGGTTACTTGTTGCAACTATGGTCTACCTGCAGGGAGTGGAGTCTCCCTTAAATTGCAGGGAATAGGTAGCAAGGACCTAAGCTTCCCTTGCTTATCGGTGCTGAGTATGGCACAGACGTTTCTATATCTCAAACTAATCATGAACTTTTTCCAGTCAAATAGACAATTGATTTAACGTTGCTGTCGAGAATGAGGTAATAGCATCAAATGCAAACACAGGTAAAAAAATCTTCTGGCATAATAAGAGGACTTCCTAGAGAAGTGGATGCTAGTGAACTAGCCAAACATAATCCAGGCCTCGTCGAGGACGCTTTCCGTTTACGAAGAAGGTAAAACAAGCAGACTGACTTTCAAAAATAGGTAGACCATGAACTTTGCATTGTCAAGCGGAATCAAGCTTGGATGTGACTATTTCCGGGTAGATTAGTACATTGACGCCCCTTGAAGATGTTTCAGATGCCAGAACTTCGATCATCTCAAAGAAAACTGCAAAACAGTCCCAGATGTGCCAGATTTTCTGGACCGCGCCCTATTAACAAACACACACCGTGTAATGAAGACCTCGGATGCTCTTTTTATGACGGATCTCATGTGTGCTTCATCTTGAGATGTCCTAAATTGAGAGAGATTCTGAGAAAAAAAAATAATCAATGAATAGATGTCTTAATGTTTTTAGTCAGAGTATTAATGGTTGCTGCAACAAAGAAAAGGACATAGATGATCTCCTTCAAATTTATGACCTGCTATTTATCCAGGAGCATGTGATCTCTGGGGTAAATACAAACTTCCTGAACAGATCCCGGTCGCACGATGTCTTTGTAGAGCCAGTAAGATCTACGGCAGGGTGTCCGTCCGGAGGCCTGGCAACATACGGTAGGAAGGACCTTTTGGCTAAGCCGACTAATAGAAGCAGTAGTCTGTTGTGTTTTTCTGTTGTGGGAATTGAGTTCATCCACGCATACATACCTACTAATTACAACAATACTGTCTCTCTGACTGAGTTCTCAAGAGCAGCAGATGCCCTAAGACAACATTTGGAATCCCTTGAGCTTTGTGGGTGTAAGTGGCTAATTGTTGGGGACCACAAATGTGACCCATACAATGACCATATTCTATGTTGTATTTCTATGAATTGCCTCTCAACCACTTTTAAGTTTTGGCTGAAGTCCCTGGATTTTACGTACACCCATAGTGGTCATAACTCCAATATTGACCACGTAATCTTATGCACATCCATTTCTAGTCTTCCAGTTACAGTTTGCACTGTAATCCAATTAGTGATCATTCTAGACTTTCGTTTCAGATGGAGTCATCCCACAGCACTATTTACGCTTGTTCGAGAAATTCGGTCAACAAGCAAAATTGGGAAAAATGCAATATTCCCCTTCATGTCGCCACTGTTGCTTCAATCCTAATATGCATCAAAGTTCTGTTTCATCTACTTTGCTCTTGTCCTTCCAATGTCTCAGCCACGGTTGATTTCAACACTTATTACCATCAAGTCATCCATATCTGAAAACTGCCGAACCGAAAGTGGTTCATACAAGATGAGGTAAAATTGGGACAGAAAAACCGATGTGGTCCGAATCCACTGAACTCCAGTTGGCGAAAGGGCATGCAAAAACATACTTAAACATTTCGATTGCTTGTGGTAGACCACTACGTGAGACTGTATCTGAGTTGCAACGGAGCACTAAACGCAAAAATAAAGCTGAAATGAAGAGGTATCGAATTATCGGGCAACAGTTCACTGGAAATAAGGAATCGTGGCTAAGCCTAATTCCACCAGACGATCGTTGATCTAGTACTTCTCTGACACCACATGATTGGTACACTTACTATACTTCGTTGTATGGAGATGAGAATCTTACTATAACCAATCACTATGAAAACGAAGTTTCCAGCTGGCTTGCACGTTTTTCAGGACAGCATTGCGTCGTTCCCATATCTCTTGAGATCAAGTTAGCTGTCAGAAAAGAACTTACCTAAGCAAAGAATTGGATAGACAGGGACGGTCTTTCAATAAAGTACCTCAAACACTTACCTAAATGCTTCTATTGCTATCTTCAACTTAACTTCTGGATCTGCATCACCAGGGGTTTTGTTCTCAACCTTTTCCTGAAAAGGGTCATCTATCTCCAAATAGATAAGGTCGGTAAATAAGGTAAATAAGTAAATAATGGTCACCAAATAAATAAGGTCAGTAAATAAGGTAAATAAGTAAAATAAGTAAATAAAGTAAATAAGGGTCACCTATCACCAAAAAAAGAAAACGATCAAAGCAAATGCAAATCTCATGGACCCATAACCGTCTCGTGCATCTTGAGCAAAGCGTTTGAATATGTGACCTTCTCTGAGCTTGATATGGACACTTTGTTGACAATCAGCTTGTATTCCTGAAAGGTCTCCGGTGCCCAGATGCTTATCGCCTTCTGGCTTACATACTTATGGATGCGGAAGAAATAAGTCGCTTCTATATTTGTGCATTATTTATATATCGAAAGCGTTCGATAGCGTCAATCACATGTAAGCAATGAATGATACACTGCAAAATGGAGTAAGTTAGAGCTTAGTGAGTACTCTGAAATTTTGGTACGAAAATTCGATTGAGTTGAAGAAATGGAAAGGTACAGTTTCAGATCCTGACAAGGCAGCGTTCAGAGTTTTCTTGTATTCAAAGATGCAATCTTCAAGATTCTGGGACATATCTTGCCCTCTCTCCAATTGCGTGGTACTGACCTGTCCTACTTGGCATACGCTGATGTTGTCCTTTCGCTGAGTAGATCCAAAGCACACTTACAAGACAGCCTAAATTAACTTCTAAGTGATTTTCAATCTATCAGGATTTCTATTAACATTGATAAGTGTGAATTTTTGTCCTTTAATGCACTGCAAAGTGAACCTGTCACTCTCGGAAATCATGTTGTCCCTACGGTATCGGATTTGAGAAATCTTGGTATTATGATTGCAGAAACAATCATTAAAACTAGAGAAGCAATTGTTAAGTAAACAACTACCGCCATTAAATGTGCTTATGCGTCTGTAGTGCCGAATTGCGGACACTACTCCAGGAAAAATCTTGATTTATTGTTCTGTATGCTTACCACACCTAACCTACCTCACCGGTGCATCGCACTTGCTGTCAGTGAGAGACACTAACGTCAAGAAGTACCACGACAAATATCCAAAATTTTTATCATACATGCCCAAGCGTTAGAGGAATTCCCGCCTTGCAAAATATGGTCTTAGAGAGCCATCCAAACAATGATTTAGTGTTCGAAATAATTCAGTGCTAAAAGTTAAATTAGATAGACGACGTTTCTCACCTGTATTAATTTTAGCGTCGTGAATTACAATGAGTGTCGTATTTTTATCTCTTTGGAAGCTGGTTTTATTTCTTTTATTTGTTTTCTTTTTGTAGTTCTCCACTATAATGTATCTTTGTACCTGTCAATAATTTTAAGCCTAATTACACATGATCAGGCAAGTGGGAGTTTTTTTTTTATGGACCGGTGGATGACATTTTTTTTTCAATAAGAAATATTCAGAAACTTGGAAAACTTTAGGATCCCCCCCCCTCTCCTCATTATGTCCCTGCATACTGGTTTGGAAAATTCTTACATTTGTCGAAGGACCCCCATCCTCGTGATAGCGGAAAACTGCCCTTTTCATGTGATATTTCATATCTGTTTCTTTAAGGGCCAGATAATGTTTGGGTTTGTGGTTCCAGACATCCTTGCTCAGCTAAGATTAACATCTTCTCCCGTGCTGCATATAATTGCTAACAACCACTGACAAAGTTAATATATTCACAAATTTTGACGTTTAGACCTAAAAGGAATTGTTTTGAATATTTATAGATCCGCCAGGGAAAAGTGTGCCACCTTTCTCAATGGACCTTAGTGTACCTACTTTTCCATTGTGAAAATTACTTCCTGTTACCTGCCATAGGTTTACCTGCTTAGGGGTATTCAATTCACAAAAATTTAGGTGATGAGGGCAAATGTAGCCTACTTCCAAAATTTAGATGTGAGGGGGGAATTTTTCCAGTGAATATGATGTAAAGGTATTTTTGAATGGAAATACCAGAGAAGGTGCTTTTCGAAATTTACAGAAAGGGGAGGGGCAGATACAGCAACCAATACCCTTTTGTTCCACTGTTTTCAGGTATCTGCTGGTTAAAAAATTGGCCATTGGAAAGTGGAGTTTTTGAAAAATTAAAAATATGGTCTGCTTCTTTTTTCCTTATCCTTCCACCGTCTTTGTTTCAGTGGTGATAATCTAAAACAATTTATTGTCTATTAAGTTAAAAGCCTTTATTTTTTAGCTGTAATTTTAGCAACATTATTGGCCTACATTATAATCAGGTGTCAATATGGCTGGAGCTCAGCCAGGTAGCAGTAGTAACCAGTATGTTGTTGTTTGGGAGTGGTACCATGATAGTTTTGGGTGGCGACCATATTCACCTTATGTGTCACAGGTAGGTTTACTGATAACCTCTCATTACCAAATTAATGTTGCCTATTCAGTAAAGCCTTTTGCTAGCCAAGAACTTGCAAAGCTATGTTTTTGGCCAAATATTGCACGAAGTATAAATGAAAGTATTCTTCCTTCTATTTGGTAAACATATTATTGTAACGCACATAACGCGTTATAATAACAATCAATAATATTACAGTAGCAAAAATAACATACAAAATCTAAATGAAAATATTCTTCCTTTTATTTAGTGAACATGTAAGATGCACATAACATATTACAATAATAAACAAAATATAAACGAAAGTATTCAATAAAGTTATTTCCGCTATTGTAACGCAAATAACGCGTTAAAATAACGTAAAAAATAATAATGCACAAAATGTAAATGAAAGTAATCATCCTTCGATTTGGTGATCATAATAAGAAGGTAAATATCATTTTAGGGAGAAATATAAAACTTTGTAATTTAAGAAGAAACAAAAAGAGCTGAAAAAGACGAAAAATCATCAGACTAGATAGCAGAACAAGGAAGAAAACAAGTATCAAAGTAACACGTATGTGGTAGCATCAGAAATTTCTTTGAAATTTCTTTTTGCTATAGAACTAAAATATGTGATTCTAATATAACTGTCCACATATAAGGCTAGCTGGCTTGTGCCATCAGACTAGATGGCAGAACAAGGAAGAAAACAAGTATCAAAGTAACAAGTATTTGGTAGCATCAGAAATTTCTTTTTGCTATAGAACTAAAATATGTGATTCTAATATAACTGTCCACATATAAGGCTAGCTGGCTTGTGCCATCAGACTAGATGGCAGAACAAGGAAGAAAACAAGTATCAAAGTAACAAGTATTTGGTAGCATCAGAAATTTCTTTTTGCTATAGAACTAAGATATGTCATTCTAAAATAACTGTCCGCATGTAACGTGTGGTAAATAAAATGTACTTAACGGCTAGATCATATTATGTGGCTCACATTATGTGGATGGAAGTGTCCTTCCTTCTTTTGAACTAAATAAAAAAAAAAACAAGTTCGTTTCAAATGAAAGTAAGGAGTAAATTAAAACGAACAAGAATTATTGAGTGTAAGATTGGGATTGCCCCCTCCTCAACACATCGCTCTTTGTGCTAAATTTGTTGAAATTATTTAAGAATGACTCCTGGAATATAAGGGCCGTTAGTTAGAATAATAAGATTTTTTAAGTTCTCACAAAAAAAGCTTTATTGCAAAGAGTGGGGTGTTGACGAGGGGGCAACTCCCCTCATATACGTAATAATTTATGTTCGTTTAAGTTAATTTTGTTTTTTACTTTTAGTTATAATTTCTGTTACTTTTAGTTATTTAATTTCTGATCATTGATTTAATTTACCCCCCTCCCCTCGAAAAGTTTCTGTATGCTTCCCAATAACCAATACTAAATGTAAACATTGGGCAAAGTTAGCTTGCAGCCTTTTCTCTGGGGTCTATGGCGTTTTGTCATCCTCAAAGACATAGTTTTTAGATCCTTCGATTATGCTGAACAAAATTGCTATGTCAAAATGTTGATCGGTCGACTTTGAAGAAAAGGAGGCATGGGAGAGGGGCTAACTGCCCCCCAATACTTTTTTGTCACTTACAAAGCGCACTAGAACTTTCGATTTCTGATGAAACGAGCCTCTTCCGATCTTCTAGGATCACTGGTTCGATACGATCACTCCCGGGGAAAACGAACAAAAAAAGGTAATAACATAAACACGCTTCCTTGATCTTTTTTCTAACGAAAAATACAAAATAGGCGCTTGAAACCTCAACAGTACGTTTCTCTGACATGCTAAATCTGATGGTGTGATTTTCATTAAGATTACTTGATTCTTCCGGGTTGGTTTCCCTATTTTTCAAAAATTGGGCAAATTTTTGTCAGTCTCGTACCCTTTGAGAGGTAAAATTAAACTTTATGAATTTTATATATTCAGAATAAGCATTAAAATCCGATCTTTTTTGATGTATCCATTGTTATCAAGATTCTTTTTCTTAGAGTTTCGGTTACTTTTGAGCCGCATTGCTCTTTACTTACAGTTCGTTACCATGAACTGTTTGATGAACGTGTTGAACAGCTGAACTATTTGAGGTAGAAGGATAATAATATGGTAATGCAATAAGTAAATTTAAAAATAAAAGAATATCATTAGATGAAATTGCATGCCTTTACACAAAATAATCAAGAAAACGAAACCCTGGCGCAAGACAGTTTTGTTGTGGTTCACGCTGTTGAAACAATTCAAATAAGTAATCTCACTTATTTTTAATGATTTGCTAATTGAATTAATTAATTCTAATAGAACTGTTCACGCTAAGGTAAACTCCCACAACAATGTGTTCGTCGATCACAATTTTTTCGTGATTTTTGTTTCCTGTATTGCTGAGGCTTCCAAGAATTAATACAATTTTATGTTAAACATTCAGTTCATTTTCATTATTTCTTTCCAGTCATCTTTATTATCATATCATGATTTGTTTTCATTTTTCTTCGACGTTTTGAGAAATTACAACGCACTGTTGGGGGGGGGGGGGGCAAACTCCTGACTGTAATACTATCTGTTAATTTTAATATTGCCTTAAATATTCATTTGAGTTTTGACTCGTTTTTGTCTAAACTATTCATCTATATAGTGCCCGATACCAGTATTTGTGTTGTGACTATTTATTTTAATTTGTGTTAGTTTTGGGTTTCAACTATTCTTTGGCAGTAAATCCTGGTAGTTCTGGGTTCGAATTATTATAGGACTTTGTTTATATTCGTCTTAAGCTTTTAATAAGCTTTACATATTAGGATTTATATGTAAGTTATAACGGGTTTTCAAATATTTAATTAAATTTCAAATGATTAGGTGTTTTGTGTTTAATATGTTGCGGGGAATTATTTTTTGTTTATTTTTTTTTGTATATTTATGCTGATGCTGTAGGCTTGTATTTTGGCTTGATTTATTTTTATTAAGTGCTAGTCAGTATTAAGTATTAAGTGCTAGTTTAGTATTAAGTGCTAGTTTATTTTTATTAAGTGCTAGTTTATTATCAGTGCTAGTTTTTATTTTCGTAATGTATGTAACATTGTCAGTGCCAAAGTATGCCACCAGGCATGTGCACTGGTTTGTCATATTTATTTATTTAATTATTGCAAATAAAAATTATCTATCTATCTATCTATCTAAAATGGCTCTTCAATTTTCTCTGAAAAACTTTTTTTTGAACTCTTTGTTTTTAAATTATTTGTCTTAAAATGGCCATATGTTGTATAGAAACTAGTTTTGAGTGAGGTATAAAAAATCCATGTTAAAAGACCCCCTCTCCCCGCCAAAGAAAAGAAATAAACGCCCTAAGCCTGCAAAATAATTTTGGGATTTCACCCCTCCTTTGTTGCACCATTTTAAAGTGTTGAAGTGTTGCTATGCAACACGTTCTTGACGTGTTGCTATGAAAGAACTAAAGCTTTAGTGGAACGACCGTGGAGAGTTTAAGCCTAATGAGTAGTGTAGGCTTAATGGCAGTTTAATTTAAAGTTAAACTGAAAGTAAAGAGCGACATTGAAACTTGAAATGACAAGAAATTACTTCGTACCTTAGGGGGGCAGCCCAATCTTCTACTCTCCGCTCTTCATGCTTAAATTCTACGGGGTTTCAAAATACTTCTCATTCCTTATGTAGTTCCTAAAATTTAGGACAAAAATTTGAACTTTAACATAATAAACGGACGTTGAGGAGGGGCCGCCTCCATTCATATATTTGGATATTCACATATTTGGATATTTTTGTTTTCTCTCCATATTTACCCCCCCCCCCTCCATACATACAGTATACACTCACTTTTATATAACTCCAAATTTTGTAACGATTTTTTTTCTCCAACTTTAAAGTATATTGTCTTTACTTTATCTTCAAAATTTTGTTTGACTTTTTGAAATTAAATTTTTTTATAACTACAAGTATCTAAGAGAGACCTTACCCTGTTTGAACCCCTCCCCTACCCGAGCCTTTGTCCGAATCATGCAAAAGTAAGGAAAATAAACGTGAACAGATTTTTTCTTCGGTTTTTAAGTTTTATACCCCCCCCCCCTGAACAAAGATCTTCTTGTATAAATTTCCCCTATATGGCCTCGGTATTCTTAATAACAGAGAAATGGCTAAACTTATAGTTAAAATTAGTATATCTATGAAAAGTCAAGCTTTCATTCTATCTAAAACCTTACACCTTATTGAAAACAAAAATGAACTTGAAGAGAGAAGTAAAAAAAAAGTATGTTTGTAAAAAAAAATAAAATTGGTGGCGAAATTTTAAAAACTAGCCGTTAGACGCGTGAGTCACGTCCACCACCCTAATGAAGCGGGTTTGACGAAAAAATGTTTTCAAGTTTTCAGTGTTTACCCCAGCGAAACTTAAGTGTTTAAGTGCTTTTATCTACGGATTCCAAGTGTGGTGGACACACGTTCTTTAAAATTAGAACCCTTCAGAATAACATGGTTAAACACGTTGTTCTGAGAATCCCAAATACGAACATTCAAACCGATGTTAGTGCAGCTTGTCCAACTCTGTAATAGGTAAGGGGTTGCCTGAAAACGGTTCTCAGACCATTTCTATTTCTGAGGTCATTTACTCCAAGCCAACGATAAGTAATGGGGCTTTTCGGATGAGCAATCTTGGCATGCTTGACTCCAGTCATATTTTGCTTATAACTTGCTTCTTTTTTTCTGTTTTGACGAATTGTCCTGTCTTCTGACGTAAAATCTAGGATAAGTATATGAAGATAGTAGTCAAAATACAATTGATTGAATTTCGGTTTATTTTTAATTTATTTTCATTCCAGGCCACCTATTTGTTTTGGATTTTCAGGCAGATTTTAATTTATTTTTTTTTTAGTCCCTAGAGCGAGCTCACTCAAAAAAGCTGAAAAAATTGTTTTTAGGCGATACAGAGCCATCTTTATCAAATTACTTCGTACTTTTTGATCGAATGGAACAAATATGCAGCAAATCAGGTAAGACCAAGCGTAAAAGAGGAATAAATGTAAACCGTAATAAATATAAATAAATGTAATGTCAAAAGAGTAATACTAATAAATTCATACAAATATATTGAGACGAGGAAAGGGGAGAAAAATTGCCTCACTGGTGTTATTTCGAACCACACACATCTTGCTTCCCCCCCTGAAAGTTAACAAAATGTTGCCCAAGTTGCTTTTGCGTTTCAATCTCTTCCCCTCCCACCAGAAAAAAAAAATGCCACTTACCTCGAAGTTGAAGTTTTTATATTGATCATTTTTTCTGAAAAATGCAACAAAATTTCTGACAAAAATACAAAAAAAAAACTTTTTCATCCTTCAAGTTACTTTGGAGATATGATTTGAAATTGAAACTTAATTTTTTGTGCGTAAAATATAGATTTGGAAACTTTTATATGTTTCCTTTAGCTCACTTTTGGACTGTATTTGACCTTATGTTGTTTGATGGGAGGGGGGCTATTCCCTTGCCCGCATCAATATTTTCTCAGATCTTTTTGCGCAGTTTCTATGGTAAGCCAATTTTGTAAGAGACATTGCAACTCAATAGTTCTTAAATGAAATTGGGGGAAAATTTATATATATGAGGAAGTTGAAATCTAAAATGTCAGTAAGCGGGATACTGTCCACAATGTAGGGGAATATTAAAAAAAACATGTTCTAATCTAATCTCCTGAACGAATATTAAATCCCATAGTATTAAAGCAATTACACTGGAGGGAAAAAGTAAGTCCATGGAAATCTCAATTTATAATTGAAGAATGTATTTTTTTTTTCATATATAATTTCATAAAAAAATGCTACATTTTGCAATAGTTAAAAAATAGAAAAAATTGTCAATTATATTATTACAAAAAGGGACTAGCCTAATGCTATTGGTACATGAACCCATACTAAAAAAAATACTTGTTTCAATAGAAGTTAAAGCATAAAATGGGAAAAAAGGGAATAAAAAAAAGGCAAAATGAAAATAAGAATTTTAAAAAGTTATATACTTTTTAGTGCAAATGAAAAATAAATATGACACAAAAAATTTTTCTTCTTTTAACTGGTATAAAATTTCCATCAGAAGAACCAAGCAGGTGGAAATTAAGTTTAAGGTAGTTTTAAAACCAACCTTGCTTTTAAAATGAGTTCAAGACAAAATGGGCTCAAGGTGGGTTCCAGTGGGTTCTGTTGATTTTTAACTAGAATCAAGTAGTTGCGGGCATCAAGCCATAGTTTAATTGTAGAAAATGCCAAGACAGATAGCCCAAGTGAGAGGGAAATCTGGCACAAGCCATTTTTAGGATTGTATAGAAATGATGTCATTTTACTTGTTGACAGATAAGTCTATCATCCATCCATCCGTAGGCTACGCCATTCCAAGGCCCGTGGTTTTTGCTTAAGAGAACCTGATGCAGATGTCAACCATTGAGGTAAAAGCGCACCTTTTACCATTGAATTATATGAAAATGATTTTCTTTTTATTTCTTTTCTTTTTATTTCTTTTGTTTATTTTCTTTTTATGATCTTTCTTTTATTTTAGCCCATTTTTTTTAATGACTTTTTTTTTATTTTATTAAATCTGCAAGCTATTTTTTTACCACCTCTGAAGTTTTAGTTATTTCCAAATTTAATGTTTATATTATAATATATCTATTATAATAAGTTGCAATTTTATTTTAAATTATTTTAATTTTATTCATTAATTATAGTTAATCGTAATGATAATATATAGTTAATCGTATTATAGTTATATCTTAATTATATTTACTTCTGATGACAATACGATTATTTAACATCCATATTCCCCTCTCTTGCATAAGTTCTCTTCCAGCTTCCTTCAACCTAAATGGGTGATAAAGCAAATTAAGAATCGTCAAAAAAAAAACCTTTTATGCAAGACGTTTTATTATTATTATAGAGAAAATGGAACGATTATCGAATACGAGCTTTATCTAGACGATATTCCAGCTTTTGTGACCATTCCGAGCTATTTTATTCTGGCGTTTGTAGTATTTTTGATAAAAGTGATTTTGAACAGATCAAGACCGACTATTACCAGTATCTTTAATTTCTGATTTATCTTTCCTTATTTTATACAATAATTTTATTGATACAAGCTATTGTAGTTTAGAATATAATGAAACAGTTCGTGGTAACGAACTGTAGTAAGGAGCGACCCGGCTCAATAGTAACCAAAACTCTAAAAAACGGAATTTTGTTAGCAATAGCTGCATCAAAAGAATCGCATTTAATGCTGATTTTAAATATATAAGTTTAATCTCAAGTTTAGTCTTACCCATCAAAAGTTACGAGCCAGAGAAAATATGCCTTATTTTAGAAAATAGGGGGAAACATCCCCTAAAAGTCATAGAATCTTAACAAAAATCACACCATCAGATTCAGCATATCAGAGAACTATACTGTGGAAGTTTCAAGCTCTTATCTACAAAAATGTGGAATTTTGTATTTTTTGCCAGAAGGCAGATCACGGATGCGTGTTTATTTGTTTGTTTTTTTTTTTTTTCCCGGGGGTGATCGTATTGACCCAGTGGTCCTAGAATGTTGCAAGAAGGCTCATTCTAACGGAAATAAAAAGTTCTAGTGCCCTTTTAAGTGACCAAAAAATTGGAGGGCACCTAGGCCCCCTCCCACGCTAATCATTTTTCCAAAGTCATCGGATCAAAATTCTGAGATAGCCATTTTACTCAGCATAGTCAAAAAACCTTGTAAGTATGTCTTTGAGGACGACTTAATCCCTCGCAGTCCTGGTGGGAGGGGCTACAAGTTACAAACTTTGACCTGTGCTTACATATAGTAATGGTTATTGGGAAGTGTACAGACGTTTTCAGAGGGAATTTTTTGGTTGGGGGGGGAGTTGTTGAGAAGAGAAGGACATGTTGGTTGAACTTTCCATGGAGTCATGGAAGGGAAGAAAATGGGGTCATGGGGGAAGAAAATTTCCATGAAGGGAGTGCAGGATTTTCTAGCATTATTTAAATAAAAAAATAAATATGAAAAAGTTTTTTCATTTGAAAGTAAGGAGCAGCATTAAAATGAACAAAAATTACTATGTATTATGGGGATTCGTCCCCTCCTCAATACCTCACTCTTTACGCTAAAGTATTTTTGGTAATTTCAACTATTTATTCTACGGCCTTTGTGATTCAGGGGCCATTCTAAAGGAATTGGTACAAAACTTAAGGTTTGTTAAGAGTGAGGTACTGCTGAGGGGGTAAACCCCCTCATATACGAAATAAAAACATACGAATACAAAAGTTCGTTACGTAAGCTAATTCGTAAGTTACGTGTATCTTTTACTAATAAAAACGTTTGTAAAAAATTAAATGTTCTAGTTGACTTTTAAGTAACCAAAAAACTGGGGGGGGGGACTAGGCCTCCTCCACCGCTCCTTCTTTCCCAAAATCATCCGATCAAAACTATGAGAAAGCCATTTAGCCAAAAAAATAAATATACAAATTTCGTTTTAATTATTCATCTGCGGAGAGCCAAAATCAAAACATGCATTAATTCAAAAACGTTCAGAAATTAAATAAAAAAAAACATTTTTTTTTAACTGAAAGTAAGGAGCGACATTAAAACTTAAAACGAACAGAAATTACTTCGTATATGAAAGGGGCTGGTCCCTCCTCAACGCCCAGCTCTTTATGCTAAAGTTTTTTACTGTTTTAAAAAGTAGAGTTGAGAGAAAGTGTTAAATGTTAGCGTAAGGAGCGGGGCGTTGAGGAGGGACCAGCCCCTTTCATATACAAAGTAATTTCTGTTTGTTTTAAGTTCTAATGTCGCTCCTTACTTTCAGTTTAAAAAAACTTGTTTTTTTATTTAATTCCAGCTAAATGGCGCCAGTTCTTACAACGAAAACAAGAAAAAAGAAAAACGCACAAGAATATAAGTTATTAAACACTGGCATGTAAAAAGGAACGAACGTTCCTTTTTACAAAAAAGGAGTAGTTAGTTCCAGTCTTACTGTGTTAGCTGACCTTGTGTTTATTTTATGCCTCGTAACTGGTGGTAGAATCTCTACGTTTTTCACTGTTAAGAAGAAATTAGCCAAATTTACAGATCAAACCCATATGACATTCGTGAAGGGACGGTAGTTGTAGGACAGATACTGCCGATTCATAACTTTCATACTTTGATGGCTCTTTTTTTTTATTGACTTATTTTTATGACTTATTTTATTGATTTTTTGACTTATTTGACTTATTATTTTTTTTACTTATTTATTTATTAACTTATTTTATTGACTTTTTTTAATTGATCGCTTAGGAAACTTGTGTTGTTGACTTGAGGGCTCCTTATAGGGCCCTCACTACTCGATACTCGAGAATTTGTCGGATGTAAGTAAGATAAACCATCTTAAGTTGGGACACTGAAAAACCGAAACGACGTAGTAAGATAAGATAAGGGTGTTTCGGAAACTAAAACATTATTCCTCTTCTAAGTTTGTTAGATTTAAATGATATACGAATATTAAATACTTACATATGGCATTTTGAAATCCAAAATTCTAAAAATTATTTCTATGACAAATCTCTGTTAATTTTACTTCCTCTTTCGGATTGTCGGAGGTCTAGGATGAGCCGAATTCCTTTTGTAAGTTCTGAAAGGTCAAGGTTTTCGATTAGGTACCAAATACCCTTCATTGCTAACAATTATAAGCTGAATGATAAAATACTGTTTGATCCATCCCAAAAATCTCAGGTAAACTTAAAACAACAAATGTTAAAGATTGTTTGCTAAAATTTTGATTATTCACCATTGATGATGGAAAATTAAATTATTTGATCTTCTTATTTGTGTGTTTTATTTTTGTGTCCCTGTGTCTGGTATGGCCTCCCATACCCCTCCTGCCGGATATTTATTTATTTACTTATCCTTGTTACTTCTCTTTTACGAGATTTTTTCTATTTTGTTTGTTTTTTGCCGTATTAAATTTTGGAATCATTATTACGATGAGATGTTGATGTTTTTTCTATGTTTTTGCCCAGTCCCAGCCTTACGAGCTCTGCTCTCTGTTGAGGCATAATATTGTTTTTGTATTTTTTAATATTTTTCCTTAGTAGTAATTTAATCTCGTTATATTCAGTAACAGATATTATTCAAACATTTCAAATATTATGTTATTAATTATTCAATCCTGCTCTATTAAGTGTTGGTCTGTTTCACTGTCTTTTCCACCTATTTTCTTAAATAGTTTTACTCTCTCGTGTTTTGTGGCTTGAATATTTTTCCTTTCCTTTGTTCACTCTGCTCTCGTAAAGCTTTTAAGTCTTCATGTATGTACTGTATTCTACTATTTTTGTTTTTTAAATTATGCTTCACAAGTGTCATTTTGTATCTTATGTGCGCTAAAATAAATTATTATTATTAAAGCGAAGCACAAGTATTGATAGTGACGGTTTCCTTTGGCCGTGGTAACTTAGGTTCAAATCTTTACATAAGAACTTTTTAATAAAATCGAAAGACTAAAAACTCGAAAATAATATGAAAATAAACGAAAACACGTTTTGAAATGAACTAGTAAGTTGAAGATAATTTTTGTTTGAGAATCTATGAATATAAATGAAAACGGGAGGACCAAAACGGATTGGGCTTTACATTGATGTTTTTAACTTGTTATCACTGATTTTTAATGTATGCAATTATAAATCAGAAGATAAAGTTGCCCACCATGCTTTATATCCTGCGCCTCTTTCAGATAAAGCACACCAGGTGAGGAGGATATTTTATCCTCAAACATCACCGGCTGGATGTGGAAGAGTCTGGGAGTGGTGTGACAACGCAGGGTGGAAAAGTTACAATATGGAAGTACAATATGTCATCGATGATGCTTACCATAACACGGTAAGAATATTATTTTTCACTCATTAGCTAAACAAAGTAAAGGGTAGACAAGATTTTATCCAGGATTTTGTTTCCTGGAGGGGGTTGCAAAAAAATATTGAAAAATGTTTTAAAACATTTTATGCGTTTTTGTTGCGTTTTTACGACTCGGACAAAAATTTTCGGGGCGAGTGGGGTTCAAAGGCCAACCCCCCTCCTGGATAGGGCCTTCAGTACCTGTTATAAGCATGCTACTTTTTAATTATATTTCATAGAATTCTAAAGAATCAATAGAAGAGGTGCCAATTACCGGACCAGTGGTGCAAGGTGCTTTCATAAGACTTTATAGACCTTAGAATTATTAGACCTTAGAAAGATGAGACCTTAGAAAGATGAACTTACACACTTACTTTTCTAAAAGATAGCAGAATGTAATATATGTAATCATTTAAATCAATGTGCAATCTTAGTGTAAAACGTATAAAAAAATCGTGGCTTGGCTCCATATTTTGAATATTTTGGAAAGCTTGGCTCCATATTTTTTAGCTATTTTGTGTCCCATGCTGGCTAGATAAGTTGAAATCACTAGCTAATTTTGGAGGAGTGACAAAGTACCTCTTAAGAGGATTAAAGCGAAGGGTTTTGGTTTTTCCTTCGTCGATTTAAAGGAAAATGCAAGAATAAACACGCACTTACTTTTTCGAAAAGATAGCAGAATGTAATATATTAGGGTATAGGAATTTGAGACATTCAGTATTGGGCTCATGAACTTGCAGAAATTGATGTTTTAACTTTCATTGACGTGACATCCCTTTTAGCGGGTGGCCCTATTATTTTTTTTATCTTTTTTGTGGACATTTTTTTATTGCCTCAAAGTTTTACGAGTAGGCTTATTGGATTTTATGTTTGGGATCACCATAAAAGTTTTAAAATATTTCTGGAAAGTAATTTTTTGTCAAAAGGAAGTACAAAACAATATTTAACATAAATTTGAAATCCCTGGAAATGGTTTTAATTAGTTTTTTATCTTCATTGAGGTCCTCATCTCCTTTTCACTTTAAGTTTGGTGCATTTAATACCATACATCATTGATGATTCTCATCGTAATATGGTAATAGTATATTATTTTTCTTCTAATTGTAAAAGAAGGAAAATATAGGTTCATCCTACCTTTTAAACCGCACCCTTATCGAACTACCACTAGAACACAAAGTTTTCCTGGGAAGGCTCTTGCTGTGAAGTCTTTGTTCTTGTCTCAATTCCTAATTTTTACCCTTTTCAGCTTCTGTATCAACAACCGTTGATTTGATGCTAGTCTTTCCTCTTATCATTTGTGGTGACTAGTGGTTAGCCCATTAGCCCTGATGATATTTGTAAGTAGCCATAACAGCATATTTTGAATAAATAACTATTATGGGCTAAAATTATTGTTAGAAAAAACACACGAAAAAGACACTAATGTTTGAAGTCAACTATAAGAAAACAGAGGAAATACTGAAGCAAACCAGAAGCAAATGAAAAACTTTTCAAATCAGGGGTGACTCGAAACTGCAAGGCCAGAAGGTGGAAAAGATTCCATAATTTAAATGGCTCCTAGATCATATTATACGACCCGTGGGAATTTATAATATTAATATTTTATCATTTATGCTTATTGATGGTGACAAACAAGTAGCTAAAACGGAATATGTCATGTTTAAATGCGTAATTAAGGATAGCTGTATTCGTATTTGCATGTTCTTCAAAGTAGAACATCACTGGACAATCTTGTTTAAGTGAGTGGCATAGGTAAGGTATCTCTCATTTGCCACCAATATGAGGGAATCAACCACCATCTAGTCAAGAACCAACCATGGCAGTTCTCAGCAAATTCTTTAAAAACTTGAGCTTGCTTAATGACCTTTTGGCTGCAGCAACTGCAACAGATGCTTTCGTAGCCTATTTATATAGGCGATTAGCTTGCTTAAGCCACTAATCTCCTTCACCTAGGACTTTAATGAAGCAAGTAGTGCCGGGGCAAAATTGAAATAGAACTTCCAGCTCTACTTAAAAAGCAGCAGAGTCTTGAGGTCTTTCTTCGTTTGGAAAAAACGTTGTTGCTAGCTCAATATATGCAAATGAAATCCTTTTTTTTAAAGGAGGCTGAAGTAAGGGGCAAGCTGAAAATTGACAAGGAACGCTCTGAGATTATTCCCCATCATTGTAGTTACCCTATCCAGGAGGATTCTGGAATGTTTTTATAGAAGTGATACATTGAGATCTTGGCTTGAATCTGAGCTTGACTGTCAAAATGAGATGGTCCAGGTCACTGACAATGATGTCTTACGCAATATGCCTCTGGATTGACTTCTTTCTTTCTGGCAAACATTTTTGCACTGTCATTGACATTGTTTATTTCATCCTCTGATATTCTTTCGAAAAGTTTCTTTATAGCTTCAAGCATCTCGATTGCGACGATGATGCTGATCTCATCTTCTTCAAGTTTTTCTTCTTCAAGTTCTTCTTCAAGTTTCGTTATAGCTTCAAGCATCTCAATTGCAACGATGATGTTGATCTCCTCTTCTTCAAGTTTTTCTTCTTCAAGTTCCTCTTCAATTTTCCTTATAGCTTCAAGCATCTTGATTGCAACGATGATGTTGATCTTCTCTTCTTCAAGTTTTTCTGTTGCCATCCTGGTCTTGCAAATGCTTTTTTTTTCCATAAAGATGAGGCAGGCTATAAATTCGAAGCTTAAGATCCTTTTCAGAAGGCCGCTAGCTTGTGCCTTCGTCTCGGCATTGATGTTCTTTATCTTTTCTATTTCGCAAATGACTGAAACTATTGCTTTAAACTAAGTAACTAGTGCTTATATAGTAACTAGTGCTTGTATAGTAACTAGTGCTTGTATAGTAACTAGTGCTTGTTTAGTAACTAGTGCTTGTATAGTAACTAGTGCTTGTATAGTAACTATTGCTTGTATAGTAACTAGTGCTTGTATAGTAACTAGGGCTTGTATAGTAACTAGTGATTGTATAGTAACCAGTGCTTGTATAGTAACTAGGACTTGTATAGTAACCAGTGCTTGTATAGTAACTAGGACTTGTATAGTAACTAGTGATTGTATAGTAACCAGTGCTTGTATAGTAACTAGTGCTTGCATAGTAACTAGTGCTTGTATAGTAACTAGTGATTGTATAGTAACCAGTGCTTGTATAGTAACTAGTGCTTGTATAGTAACTAGTGCTAGTATATCTTCAGCCCTTGTAGTTCACCGAGTCAGTGATAATTTTCCGAGATTAAGACTGTTTCGAATCGAAGAAAGTTTTTCTTTAAGGGTAGAAGAATGTAAAGAAAAAATTACAATTTTTCTGTGTGTCTCTTCACCTTTTACTTGCTGCAAAACATTATTTAGAGTGCTTTTATCAAGAAGGAAATCCAGATGACCGCTGTTATGGACAAAGTGACAAAATTAGGAGAAAGCTACTTTGTTTGACTTGGAAGAGAAGTGACTTGCCAGTTTTCCTTTTTTGCTTTTGCTTTGCTCTCCGTTTTGTGCCATTGCCGCAGACCGGCTTCCGTCCAAGCTTTTTCAAATCGGTTACTCTTGGGACCACTAGAGAAATTGAAACACACGGAGTAGAAGAAAAAATTATTTTATACCTTTTATACCTTTAACATTGATATTAATTTGACTTTGAACCCAAGGGTATATTCAGGGTTTTTGCTCGGGGGTGGGGTATTTTATTCACGGGGTGTACAAAAAAAAAAATCTTTACAAAACACATAAAAACTTGTCTGTGTGCATTTTTGTTACGTTTTTACAAGTTGACAACAATTTCGGGTGAAGGGATTCAAAACCGATACCCCCTCCCCAAATCCGGCCTGTTTGTACTATAATCTCTTGGCCTGATGTCATGCTCTGTTTTTATAGTCTAATACTAGAGCAGCTACTAAGTGTATTGAAGGTTTTTGGTGAAGATTTGGTAAGTCGTAGTAAGTCATTTCAAATACTTATGATTTTTACACTAAGGTCCGCATGTTTCCGACTAGTCCTATATGTCCCATATTGAAGGCTTTTTGTAATCATTGGTAAGTCATAGTAAGTCATTTCAAATACTTATGATTTTTACCCTTAGGTCCGCATGTTTCCGACTAGTCCCATATATCCCATATTGAAGGTTTTTTATGACTACTGGTTAGTCATAGTAAGTCATTTCAAATACTTATGATTTTTACACTAAGGTCCACATGTTTCCGACTAGTCCCATATGTCCCTTATTGTCCAAATTGAAGGTTTTTCATGACCATTGGTAAGTTATAGTAAGTCATTTCAAATACTTGTGATTTTTTCACTAAGGTCCGCATTTTTCCTACTAGTCTTATATGTGATTTCTTTCTTAAACCGATTTGTTTCACTAGATTTTTGTTCGCTTTTTAGGCCAGTTCTCAGTTGGATCTTTCAAAATGTTTTCCTCAGTTACCATATATAATTGATTTTGAAAAAGATAAGCAAATTCGTAAAGAAACAAAGTATGAGAGAAAAATCCGATGTGCCAATATTGCATCATATCCAATGACAAAGCCAACTGATCAAGGTAAGAGTTTTTGTTCTGGTCGGGGTATTTATTGACGGGGTTGGAGAGACAAAAACGTGAAAACAACGCATCAAAAAGCGTTTAAATGCATTTTTGTTACATTTTTACGAGTTGGACAAAAAAAGTCGGGTTTCAAACCGGGTGCCCCTCCCACTGGGAAATGACCTTGCTTGAAGTATATTCTCTTAGCCAAATATATCAATATATCATAGTATACAACGACAAAGCCAACAGATCAAAGTAAGAATTTATCCAAGTTTAACAATATGGACATACTGTATTCCAGTTTTGATTTTGTGGTCAGTACTTTCGTGCCCTGAGTAGGTCCATTGGTTGTTTAGGGTAAGGTGGAGGGAGAGCTTAAGAAGTGTTGACGTCTTGAGTGTTGCCCTGAGTAGGTGCATTGCTTGTTCAGGGTAAGGTGGAGGGGGAGCTTAAGAAGTGTTGACGTCTTGAGTGTTGCCCTGAGTAGGTGCATCGTTTGTTTAGGGTAAGGTGGAGGGGGAGCTTAAGAAGTGTTGACGTCTTGAGTGTTGCCCTGAGTAGGTGCATTGTTTGTTTAGGGTAAGGTGGAGGGGGAGCTTAAGAAGTGTTGACGTCTTGAGTGTTGCCCTGAGTAGGTGCATTGCTTGTTCAGGGTAAGGTGGATGGGGAGCTTAAGAACTGTTGACGTCTTGAGTGTTGCCCTGAGTAGGTGCATTGCTTGTTTAGGGTAAGGTGGAGGGGGAGCTTAAGAAGTGTTGACGTCTTGAGTGTTGCCCTGAGTAGGTGCATTGCTTGTTTAGGGTAACGTGGAGGGGGAGCTTAAGAAGTGTTGACGTCTTGAGTGTTGCCCTGAGTAGGTGCATTGCTTGTTTAGGGTAAGGTGGAGGGGGAGCTTAAGAAGTGTTGACGTCTTGAGTGTTGCCCTGAGTAGGTGCATTGTTTGTTTAGGGTAAGGTGGAGGGGGAGCTTAAGAAGTGTTGACGTCTTGAGTGTTGCCCTGAGCAGGTGCATTGCTTGTTTAGGGTAAGGTGAAGGGGGAGCTTAAGAAGTGTTGACGTCTTGAGTGTTGTTTAGCAAAAGGCATGGTCCTAAACGTCTAAAGTGAACAAAACTTTAAGCTCTGTGTTTGACTCAGTGGTGCAAATTTAAGGGGGGGGGGTATTGAAATATATAAAGATTTTCCAGAGGCATTGCTAGTGCATAATCCACGTTTAACCGACGCACAAGGGTTTATGTGCTACAATGAATTGTCAGCAGTAGTTTTGACCTAGAAATTCTTGTTAATTTAATGTTTATGCCCGAGACGTTGTGTTTTTTGTGTAAATATTCGACATCAATCATAGATAAGATATGTTTCAATTGGACAAATATTTTGCACAAGACACCCGCTAAATACGATGAATCTTTACAATATGTTTCAACCCTGAAATGTGGAAAGTTTCTATGTTGTGGCAAAAAGCAGGGTCCTAAACATCTAAAGTGTAAGAAAGCTTAAGCTGACTCGAAAGTACAAATTTAAGAGGGGATGTTATTAAAATACATAAAGATCCTCCAAAGCCATTGCTGGCGCCGTTGAGCGACGTATCAGATGCAGGGCCTCTTTTGAAGGGACAATTAACAACCTTGTCGCCCAGTCTTCCCTCAGCAGGGATCGATCCCTGAGCCTTGTATTGCCAAGTAGATCATCAATCCACTCTGCTCTGGTTGTGGAGTCTGGGCGGGAGCAAAAGCTATTTTTCAGTGTGTAAGGGGAGGGGCAATTTGTCATTTTCTCAATTTTTTATTTACATAATGAAAAAAACATTTTGACTTAATGTGGGGGAGGAATCTAGGGGGAACACCCTCCGTACCTCCCCTCCTCCTAGCTAAAACATGAGCTTAAAAAAAAGTTTTAAAATGTGGCACCAAGCAGCTTCGGAGCTTAAAGTTTTCTTTTGAAAGTTTAGGTTTCTTTAGTAATCAAGAAAATGTTAATGTTTGAATGTTTGAACGATGAGTGTTCTCAAATTGTGTTTTATTTACTTTTTAATTTTATTTACTTTTATTTGAATTTTTACTTTTAATTTATTTAATTTTACTTTTTTATTTTACTTATTTTATTTATTTACTGTTTATTTACTATTTTTTATTTACTTTTATTTATTATTAATATTTATTATCATTATTTATTATTTATTTTTTTATTTACTTTTTATTTTCTATTTTATTGATATACTTATTTATTTACTTATTTTACTTTAATTATTATTTAATTATTTACTTTTAATTTAATTTCATTTAATTTTATTTACTTTTTATACGTTTCATGGCCCAACGTGGTAACGATTACGTAGAAGTTATACTGCCCTATAAATTTCACAATCTTGAAACAAGAAATAGGGAGGGGGTACCTGGTTTGAATCACTATCCCCTCCCTTTGAAATATTTCCGCGACTTATAAATTAATCTTAAAATGAGTGGGAAAAGAAATACTTATTTGGGACCATTAGATGAAGTCCATGGGAGATGGTCCCATTCTTCTTCGTTTTGGGTATCACGAAGAAGTTTTTGGTATCACTTCGTAATTGTCAGTTTGAAATTGTGGCAAACATTTGATTCAGCTGGTACAAGAGCTTAGCGAAGGTTTTATCCTTGTATAGTATTAAAGAAAAAAAATTCTTGGACCAAATAAGTTTTTTTAAAGAAAAGTAAAGAACTCCATTAAACTAAACATTAGCAAAAGTAGAATCAAATGATCTACCAAGCGTAAAACTACCATATATCAGCATCAATAAAAAACCGGGTCAATTTCAAAATGAGCAGAAATTAACACGAATAGGGCTCACAGCCCCAATACCTTCTCAATGTCTGAAAATAATTTGCACTTTACTGAAAGATATACAAATGAATATCCATTGTCAGCTTGATATACATTTTCTGATGTTTATTCTTTAACATCTTATTAGCTTTGATTTATTGAAGTTATAAAAGTAAAAATTTTAATTTTTTTCAGTAGACTGCAAATTATCTTCTGGCATTGAGAAGTCATAAGGGTTTTGAGCCCTACTCCTGTTAAGTTCTGCTCGACTTTAAATTAATTCATTACTGCAATTTCTGTTTGTTTTAGGTTTCAATTATTTGTTGATACTGATATATTTAATAAAGTTCTTTACTTTTCATTGAAAAACTCATTTCGTTGGAAAATTTTCTTTAATTAATTTATGTTCGTTTCATGTTGACACAGTCTTTTTCAGGAAAAAAAAATGGTTTAAATCTTTTCGAGTTTTTCTTTAAGAATTTGTAGTTTGGCCAGCTAATTTGTATGCTTGGGAAACTTTTCAACAATTATCAATAACATACATCCTTTTAAAAATCTGGACACAAATATTAGTGTTTAGTTTAGTTTTATACCTCTTCTAGTCGACCTGAAAAAATAAAACTTAATACTATTCTCAAAATTCTATCTATGCTCTTTGACAGCCTGGATACATTTACAATCTTTTGATTTAGTTAAATTTTAAAAGCAGAAGCAGTAATAGAGTAGCTCCGAAAGTTTGAACTGAATACCCTAAGTCGTTCTTGGGATATTGCTGAGAAATCTTATTGGAAACCAGCATCCACACAGTGCGTTTTGATTTAATTTTAAAGTAATATTTGGTTTTTAAGCTTAACGGACAAATTGCATAACTATGGGGGGTTGACCTGCCCAATAACCCTAGAGGTATAGTTACAAGACCGTTCAGCTATGCTGAACAAAATATCTGTCTTAAAATTTTGATTAGAAGTGATTTGAAAATTATAGGCTAAAGAAGAGGGCTGATTGCCCACTAATTACTTTGGATGCTTTAAAGGGGCACTAGAACTTTTAATATCCAATCAAATTAGCTCCTTTGAATTATTGATGATATTATTAGCTAAGATAGAGGAGTGCTAACTATGATATGGCTTATATGCCCTTTTAATACCTCCATGCATATAGTTTTTTCGTTCGATTGGGATTCCCCCTAAATGTTCCTTGAGTTTCAAATTGATGGACTTTGTGTCTTTATTTACGGTAACCGTAGAAGTATTATTAAAAGTATACACATAGTGTTTTCTGGCTAATTCAAAATCCGCCAAAACTTATCCTGAAAGGTTTAACTTTGTAAACCGTTATTGTGATATAAATTTGTCACCCTATTGACAATCTACATGATCATAGTTCTTTTTGATTTATTTCAACATCCGCCTAAATATTCCTTGAAAGCTTCAGTTTCGACTTAGTTGAAACAGTTTCAATATTACACAAAAATTTGTACCCTTTTACATTTAGTTTTAGTAGCCGTAGTAGCACCAGTAGTTTAGTAGTAGTAGTAGTAGTAATGGTAATAGCAGTAGAATTAAAAGTAGTAGTCTTAGGTTTAGTAGTAGTAGCAGTAGTATCAATAATTATAATAGTAGTAGTTTTATGAGTAGAAGCAGTAGTATTACGATGCAAATATTGTCTTTTGGTTAGTCCAACATACCCCACAACAAGCATTTTAAGTTTTAATTTCATGCACAAAAGTGTTCGTAAGATATCGCTGATACGACCCTTTTGACGACCTGCATGTAGATGGCGTGTTGTGATTTAGTTGACCCCCTCCCCTAAAAATTCTTCGGAAATTTCTCCTTCATATCCTTAGGTATAGTTATAATATTATTCACTGTAGTAGTATTAATATTCAACTTAGTTCAATTACCCGTTGCTATGACATTGTCAATATGTCCTTCTGTTAAGGTAATAGCAGTAGTAGAACTAGTAAAAGTAGCAGTGGTAGTAGTACTAAGTAGTATGCAATTAGTAGAGTAGTTGTAAAGTAGTAGTATACACAAAATCAATTCTTAAGATACACTCCTTGGACAATCGGAATGCACGTAGTGTCTTTTGTTTGTTTTCAATTTTTACCCTCGCAGACCTGGCCTTAATAGTACTAATATCCTAGCAGGTGCGGTTGTAGTAGGTAGGTAGGTAGGTATGCGTATACTAAAATTGTACTTACAATCAATAATATGCTGCTCAATTTAGAGACCTAAAATTTCCCTGTTCAGCAGCAAAACAACAACATATAAATGATAACTATTCATTCAAAATCAAAGTAGAAGAAGTAGTTGCAGTTTTAGCGTTGTATTAGTAGTAGCAGTAACAGTACTAGCAGTAGTATTAATGGCAGTAGTAGCTAGTGCATCTTGCCTTTTGATCAGTTGCACATCCCTCTCATGATTCAACGGAAGTTTCATTTAAACCATATTCAGAGATACTTCTGAGAGGTCTCATTGAAAATACCTCGTTTCTTTGACTGGGTGTTAGATTTCAGTCTCCCTCCACCGAAAAATAATATTAACACCTCCTACCTTAACTTTAAGCTGTAAAACGTATTAGTCCAAGGCAATTCACGTCACCGTGGCAAACTATGTATGACACTTGTCACCCTCTGGACCCTTTATCATTCCAAAAGCATTTTTCGAGTATTTTCCTGCAAAATATCCGTTTTCTCAAGAATCCCTTGTTTACACTTAATGAAAAATCCCCAATGGGAATATAAATGGAATATCGTTCTATCTATGAACTAGCAGTATTCGGAACTTTCTTTCGATTTTTTCTTGTTTTAAATTTTGTATAAGGACAAGACTAAGAATTTAACTTTATTGAGAGTTACTCGAGTCTGGGATATGTTACCAAGTTTTTTTCTTACCAAAGACACATACTCACGCACAAACATTCGTTGCAAATTTTTAGAGATCTCTTCCTAGAAAATGATATAAACTTGTTCAAAACATGGGAAAATAGTCTTTCTTAGAGAAATTATAGAGATGTTTCCTTAGAGAATAAAATAAACTTATTCAAAACATAGGAAAATAGTCCTTGTTAGATAATTTTTAGATATATTTTTTTAAAGAATGATTTAAAATAGATCAAAACAAAGGAATATAGTCCATTTTAGAGAATTTTCACATATCTTTTCTTGGAGAATGATAAAAACTTGTTTGAAACATAGGAAAATGGTCCATCTTAGAGAATTTTTAAATATCTTTCCTTGGAGAATGATATAAAGTAGCTCAAAATATAGGAAAATAGTCCTTCGAGAGTTTTTAGAGATGTCTTCTTAGAGAAAGTTATACTAGTTCAAAACAGTTCAAAACTAGTTCAAAACATAGGAAAATAGTCTATCTTGGAGAATTTTTTTTTTAGATCTTTTCTTAAATAATGATATAAACTTATTTTAAACATAGAAAAATGGTCCTTCTTACAGAATTTTTAGGATTTTAGAGAATGGCACGCCATCTAATCTAACTTAACCTAACTTACCATTTGTAGGTTAGGTTAACCTAACCTACTTGCATGTACGAAAAAGGCTGAATCGTTAAAAAACGGTATATGAAATACTTATATGAATCATATTGTTTTCTAGCTGTTAAAACAGGTCGGATCCAGGTACGTGTATGGTACGTGGTACGTGTACTCTTTATGTATGTCTGAGTGTGTGTTTGTCTGTCTCTGTGTATGTCTTTGTGTGCTTGTGTGTCTAACCCTGTGTTTTGTATATTTATGTCTCTCTCTCTCGTCGTCTGTTTTTTGTCTCTCTCGTCACCGTACCTGTGTGTCTGACTATGTGTTTGTCTTTTTGTATTTGTGTGTCTGACTCTGTGTGTTTGTGTGTGTTTTTTGTATCTCTCACCGTACCTATGTATCTGACTTTGTGTTTGTCTGAGTGTGTGTTTGCCTGTCTCTGTGTTTGTGCGTTTCTGTGTCCAGCTTTGTGTGTTTTTGTCTCTCTCACCATGCCTCTGTATCTGACCGTGTATTTTCTTTTCTCTGTGTGTGTCTGAGGGTGTATTTGCCTGTCTATGTGTTTGTCTGTGTGTGTTTGTTTGTCTGACTCTGTGTATTTGTGTGTGTGTTTGTCTCTCTCTCATCATGCTCTTATGTCTGACTCTGTTTGTCTTTGTGTGTTTGTGTATCTGACTCTGTTTGTTTGTGTTTTTTCTCTCCCTTATCGTGTTTGTGTGTCTGACTATGGGTTTGCCTGTCTCTGCGTGTCTGAGTGTCTGCTTGCTTGTCTCTGTGTTTATTTTGTCTGTTTGTGTGTCTGAATCTGTGTGTGTTTTTTCGTCTCTCTTTAATCGCGCCTGTGTATCTGACTCTGTCTTTGTCTTTGTGTGTCTATGTGTCTGACTTGGTGCTGTTTGTGTTTTTGTCTCGCTTTCACCGTGCCTGGGTGTATGACTGTGTGTTTGCCTGTTAGTTTGTGTCTGAGGGTGTGTTTGCCTTTCTTTGTGTTTGTCTTTGTGTATTTGTGTGCCTGATTGTGTTTGTTTGTGTGTTTTTGCCTCTCTCTCATCGTGTTTGTGTGTCTCACTGTGTGTTTGCCTGTCTTCTGTGTGTATCTGAGTATCTCTAAAAATTCTCTGAAAAAGACTATTTTCCTAAGTTTTGAATAAGTTTATACAATTCTCTAGGAAAAGACCTCTACAAATTTTAAAGATAGACTATTCTTCTATGTTTTGGACTAGTTTTAAATCATTTTCCAAGGAAACCTGTCTAGATTTCTAAGAAAGACTATTTTCCTTATAGAATGAAGAAGACTAAGTCTTCATCATTCTATAAGGAAAGATCTCTAAAAATTCTCTTAAGATGGACTATTTTCCTATGTTTTGAACTAGTTTACTTGTTCTCTAAGAAAAAATCTGTGTGCGTGTTTTTGCATGCGTGTGTGTTTTTGTGTTGGTTTTTGTGTGTTTGCGTGTGTGTGTGTGTGTATGTGTGTTTGTGTGTGTGTGTGTTTGTCTGTGTGTGTATTTGTGTTTAATATGGTTTGAATTTACCTCTAATAACAACACATCCCATCTGGAATTGCTTTCTAGAGTGGGGCAGCCACATGTTTTGACGGTGACGTGAGCATGCATAGTCATAGTTCCAAGAAAAGTGGCATTTTCATTAAAACCTCTAAGAAATTATCGAATGCAAAAGTCTGTCTCTTTCTTCTTCGATTGTGTGTTTCTTTTTTCAAAATGTGATTTTACTAGCCTCAAGATTTATACAATGGAATTTAACAGGCAGACGCATCTTATAGAGCAATAGAAAAAAGGTATTTTCATTACGACATTTCAGAAGTATCTCCTATTATGGCTTAAATTTACCTCTAATAACAACCCATCAACTCTGGAATTGCTTCCTAGGGTGGGCAAGCCACATATATCACGGTGCCGTGAATATAAATAGATTTGGCTCCAAGAAATGTGGCATTGTCATTAAAACCTCTCAGAAATAAATCTTAACATGGCTTAAAATTATCCCTAATAACAACCCTTCGCCTCTGGAATTGCTTGCTAGGACCGCCCCCTTTCTTTAATGCATGCTTGGTTTTTACTTATATTATATTTTATATCAGCTTTTTTCAATTTTTTTTCTGTTTGTTGAATTTTAATTGTTTTTTCTGTGATTTTACGATTATCCTTTTTTATTGATAATAAAACTTGAATTCAGAACAATAAGCCTTTGTTCTTTAGATTTTTTGTTCTTGGATAAAACTTCAATATATTTCACTAGTGTATTTAAGCATCTTTTGGCCTATGTACATAGGTATGCTTGTTCAAGATTTCTTCTAATATAAGTGTAAAATTCTGATCCTATATGAAAGTGTACAATATTCTAGTCATAATGATATTCTCGCTTTTATTTCATCTCTGATAGCACATTCAAGTTCTAGTAGGGTGAAAAACTCTTAATACTAAAAAAATGTGCTATGAATAATCCCTAATATTATCCGATAACACCCTCTGAAGAATTACTTAACCAGTTGGTGCACGTCAAATATAACCAATTTCTAGCAATTGGTTTCATCGGAATGTTAGTTTCATAGAAGTTTTATGGAAGTTGGAAAGTATTCCCCGAAAAAATAACCTCAGAAAGTGTTTTTTGGTCCAGGTGTCTAGCGCTCCATACCATTGAGAGGAAATCTCTTTCGAATCTCAATGCAGAAATCTTCGGAATATAAAGGTTCCCTGAGGAAAAAGAAAAGAAACGCATTGACAGAAAATGAAATCTCTTTAAAGTACTATGTAACACCCACGTGTACATTGTCAATACCTAACTTCACATGTTTGTTTCCTCCTTATTTACAAGCGGGAATCCCCCACGGGCTCCTGAAGTCTAGCTTGTTATGTGAGATTGCGTCATCCTTAATATAAGTAAACATTCCCCTTTTACTTAACAACCAAAGAAACCTTGAAAAGTCTTGAAGAAAAATGTCTTAAAAACGGCTTGAAATGTCATAAAAAACGTCTTGAAGAGAGATGTCTTGAAAAACGTCTCGAAATATCTTGATATGTCGTGAAAAACGAATCTGTCTTAAAAAAGTATTTGAAATACATGGAACGTCTTGACAGAAAATGTTTTAAGAGAAACATTCATTATTATGTAACAATCAAAGAAATCGTGAAGTAAACAAGACCTAGTACGTAAGAACCAAAAGTAAACAAGTACTTTTACGTAACAACTCAAAGTAAACTAACCCTATTACGTAACAACAACCTATATCCACTTGCTGAACCCCTATTACCTAACAACCAAATAATACTTGGTGTAAACAAGTACTATTACGTAACAACCAAAGAAATCATTTTCATGTGTTAAAACCACTATTACATAGAAACCAAAAGTAAACAAACACTATTGCGTAACAAGCATGTGAATGTCGAAGAAAATTAATAACACCTGCGTCTTGAAGAAGTTAACAAAAATGCTGGAGACGGGATTTGAAGGGAGGGGGCTTCTGTGAAACTCATTATGCCCCTACTACTGGGGAATGGTCTTCCTCTATATCTCGCTCTTTACGCTAAAATTTTTTAGTACTTTTCAAAAAAGCTTCTTATTGTTCTAATTAAGCAAACATAGTGTTTCAGGAGACATGTTGAAGAGGAGTGAACCCCCCTCATACACCTTATAATTTCTGTTTGTTTTAAATTTTAATGTTGCTCCTTACTTTCAGTTGAAAAAAAACTTGTTTTTTTAAATTTAATTTCTGATTGTTTTTTTTAAATAATGCCAGGAAATCTATTTACAACTTCACGGAAAAATAAATCCTTCCCACGCGTTTATTCTGTACACTATTCAATCTTGGTGACTATTTACCCCGGACAAATACCTTTAAAATCCCTTATGAGTAAAATTGAGTCGGCAAAGGGAAAACAAGACATTCTCCTGAAAAATTCAACCCCCCCCCCGGAAACATGAAAAATTATCCATTTGAAAACCCCCCCCAGCACAAAATTCTCCCTTTCCCACCCAAAAAATGTATTTATACTTCCCAATAACAAATACTATACGTAAACAATGGGCGAATTTTGTAATTTAAAGACTTTTCCTCAGGGGCTGTGGGGGGTCGTGATATCCCCAAAGGCATAGTTTTCCTCCCTTCGACTATGCTGAGCAAAATCGATGTCTCTAAATTTTGATCGGACGGTTTTAAGGGCGTGGGACAGGGGCCTAGTTGCCCTCCAGTTTTTTTGTCACTCAGAATTGGCACTAGAACTTTTAATTTCCGTTCAAATGAGCCGATATTCTAGGCCCACTAGGCCGTGATCTTTGTTCTGACATAAAGTACAAAATTCCATATTTTTGCAGGTAGGAGCTTGAAACCTCTATAGTAGGGTTCTCTGATACGCTGAATGTGCTGGTGTGATTTTCATTAAGGATGTATTTATTTGAAGGGGTCTTTTCTCCTTTTTTGAAAAACAAGCAATTTTTTTCAGGCTCTTAACCTTTGATGGATAAAATTAAACTTAATGGAACTTGTATATTTGAAATTACCCTAAAAAGCCGATTCTTTTGGTATATCTATTACTATAAAAATTATGTTTTTTTAGAGCACCGTTTTTTTTTATTGAGATGGGTCGCTCCTTACGGATTCTTTGGCTACCAAGAACTGTTTGAAACTACGATGTAGTTATATTTTCATTAAATATTTAAAACATAGAGGTGATTAGGTTAAGTATTTAACATAATGCGTTCTTTGTGGCCTGCTTTCCATAGTTATTTTTCTGTAGTTTCCATAATTATATTTTCATCATGTTTTCTTATATTTCATTATAATTAACCTAACTTTACTTCTTGAGTGGGATTGCCATAATACTCAAGTAGCCTTAGTTCTAACCACATTTGGTTTAGATTCGACAACCCCTTTTGCCTAACGCCTTATGACAAGAACTTTCGAGCTCTCCCTAGTAAAGATCGTATCAGGTCCAGATCCACATATTTATGATTGATACACTACTCTGACTCACTGCACAGTTGGATTGAAATCCAACTGTCTCAACGTTAGATATTCTAAAGACCGTATTAACCCCCTTCTTCTCTCCCTGCAGGTGACGATTCTGTCTCTGATTCTCCGCACAGTTTCATTGGGATCCAACTGTCTCTATGGTAGATTAAATAAAAAAACAAGTTTTTTTAAATGAAAGTAAGGAGCAACATTAAAACTTAAAACGAACAGAAATTACTCCGTATATGAAAGGGGCTTTTCCTCCTCAACGCCCCGTTCTTTACGCTAAAGTTTGACTCTTTCTCCTAACTCTATTTTTAAAACAGTAAGAAACTTTAGCGTAAAGAGCGGGGCGTTGAGGAGGAAAAACCCCTTTCATATACGGAGTAATTTCTGCTCGTTTTGAGTTTTAATGTTGCTCCTTACTTTCATTTAAACAAAATTTGTGTTTTTTTTATTTAATTTCTGGACGTTTTTGAATTAATGCATGTTTTGATCTTGGCTCTCCGCACATAAATAATTAAAAAGAAAGTTGCATATTAATTAATTGCAATTAATCGGAAGATTTTGAGAAAAAAGGAGCGAGGGAGGAGGTCTAGTTGCCCTCCAATTTTTGTTTACTTAAAAAAGCAACTAGAACTTCTAATTTTTTACAAACGTTTTCATTGGCAAAAAATATACGTAACTTACGAATTAATTTACGTGACGAACTTCTATATTCGTATGTTTTTATTGCGTATATGAGGGGGTTCAACCCTCGTCGATACCTTGCTCTTTATCCTAAAGCTTAAATTTTGTCCCAATTCCTTAAGAATGAGTTCTGAATCACAAAGGTCGTAGAATAAATGGTTGAAATTACTAAAAATACTTTAACGTAAAGAGTGAGGTATAACGAGGAGGTAAACCCCTCATATGCGTAATAATTTTTGTTCGTACTAAGTTTTAATGCTGCTCCTTACTTTCAGTAGAAAAAAACGTTTCTTATTAATTTTTTCATTGTTTTTTCAAATAATGCTAGAAAATCCTGCGCCCCCTTCATTGAAATTCTCTTCCCCCATGAAAAGTTTCTCCATGGAAATATCCTCCTACGTAACTCCTCCCCCCTCAAATCTTTCCCCTAAACAAAAAAAAATCCCCCTGAAAACGTCTGTACACTTCCCAGTAACCATTACTATATGTAAACACAGGTCAAAGTTTGTAACTTGTAGCCCCTACCACAGGGACTGCTGGGGAGTAAGTCGTCCCTAAAGACATAGTTATTAGGTTTTTCGACTATGGTGAGTAAAATGGCTATCTCAGAATTTTGATCCGGTGACTTTTGGGAAAAATGAGCGTGGGAGGGGGCCTAGGTGCCCTCCAATTTTTCGGTTACTTGAAAAGGGCACTAGAACTTTTAATTTCCGTTAAAAATGAGCCGTCTCGTGACATTCTAGGACCACTCAGTCGATACGATCACCCCTGGAAAAAAAAAAACCAAAAACAAATAAACACGCATCCGTGATCTGTCTTCTGGCAAAAAATATGAAATTCCACATTTTTGTAGATAGAATCTTGAAACTTCTACAACTTGGTTTTCTGATACGCTGAATTTGATGCGTGTGATTTTCGTTAAGATTGTTTGACTTTTAGGGGGTCTTTCCCCCTATTTTCTGAAATGAGGCAAATTTTCTCAGGCTCGTAACTTTTGATGGGTGTAACTGATCTTGATGAAACTTATATATTTAAAATCAGCATTAAAATGCGATTCTTTGATGTAACTATTGGTATCAAAATTCTATTTTTTAGAGTTTCGGTTACTATTGAGCCGGGTCGCTCCTTACTACAGTTCGTTACCACGAACTGTTTGATGTCCTAGAGACACGTATCTCCTCTCCCAGCAGGTGACCATTCTTTCTCTGACTCTCCGCAAAGTTTGATTGAGATCCAACTGTCTCTTTGGTAGATGTCCTAAAGATACGTATTGACCCCCTCCTTATCTCCCTGCAGGTGACGATTCTTTCTCTGACTATCAGCACAATTTGATTGAGTTCCAACTGTTTCTATGGTAGACGGCCTTCAGATATGTATTGAACCCCCTCGTTCTCTCCCTGCAGGTGATAATTATGTCGACAAAAAGTCAAAAGACATTTTCTCTTACTTTCCACAAAATTTGACTTAGATATCATAATATATTTCGTTAGACATCGTTATGATAATTGTTTAGGCCCTTCTGACCATCACAGAGGTTGAATATATTATATACCTTAGAAGGGATAATTTTGCATCATTAGAATTAATTAGAAGGATAATTGGCCTCCTTAGAAGGGATAATTTTATAATCCACATGAGTCGAAATTTATATTTGGGAGAGACGTGTTCATTTTCGGAGGCAGGATAGTTTTATTTTGCAATACTATTGAGTAGGCTAGAAAAAACAAAATTTCTTTTCTTTGGGAAAAATACTCGAAGATTTGCAATCTCCAGAGAAACTTTTCTTAGTAGTTCTGCGGTCTCCACGCTGTAATTTTTTTTCAAACTTTCAGCTCTTACCGTTACCGAGTTACAGACCGATGATCACAACGGGAAAATGCCCCCTCCCCCTCCTTATATATATATATATATATATATATATATATATATATATATATATATATATATATATATATATATATATATATATATATATATATATATATATATATATATATATATATATATATATATATATATATATATATATATATATACCTTGTTTCTAATGTATCTCCATTGTTTAAAAGTTTGTATTCTAGCTATCGTCTAATATACATTAAATTATTTCATGTTAGTTAATTTACATGTATACATTTACAATGTGACTCCTTAAGATTCCACAATATGTCGTTTACACTCGCAATGTTTTTAACTTAAAATGTTAATATTAAAAATACCCCCACCCCTCGCTTATATATACCAATACGTCAACTTAACCCGAAGCGCTTTTTGTATCATGGGTCGACATTTATCTGTAGAA
Organism: Artemia franciscana; assembly: GCF_032884065.1. Classification (NCBI taxonomy): domain Eukaryota; kingdom Metazoa; phylum Arthropoda; class Branchiopoda; order Anostraca; family Artemiidae; genus Artemia; species Artemia franciscana. The sequence continues at coordinate 4,412,978 of NC_088868.1, forward strand.
AATTATTGCGTCTTGTTTTTGTTCTTTAGGATCTGAAACAGAGTTTGTTGGGTGATAAAAACAGCTGGTACTTGAGACATTATAACACCTCAGCAACTTTTAAAACGTTTATGATGCAAACGCATTAGTCAGTTATATCTCCCAATTCCGTGCCTCATAGATCGATGTACAAAATTATTATCAAAGAAGTTGATAGGAATTCTAAGCGAGATTGCAAGTATGATATTAGGGTTGTGTTTTTATTTAATCGTATGGAACAAACAGTGTTGTAAATTTCAGAGAGGGAAGGAATACTGGCAGAAGTTTTTGACCGGAATTTAAATGGGAGTATTTCTAATTTTCCTCGTTTGATTCTCTTTTAAATATCTTCTTGGATCCTTGGGGAGGGGGAAGCTAATGGTTATGTAAGTTTGTATCGGAAAAATTCTAAATGAGAGGCTTTTTGCTATCTTGGAATGTAGTTGAATTTCATGAATGTGTTGTGTTTCATGAATGTGTTGTTTCATGAAAGGTTGTGTTTTTATTTAATCGTATGGAACAAACAGTGCCGTAAATTTCAGAGAGGGAAGGAATGACCGGAATTTAAATGGGAGTATTTCTAATTTTCCTCGTTTGATTCTCTTTTAAATATCTTCTTGGATCCTTGGGGAGAGGGAAGCTGATGGTTATGTCAGTTTGTATCGGAAAAATTCTAAATGAGAGGCTTTTTGCTATCTTGGAATGTAGTTGAGTTTCATGAATGTGTACCTCTAAAAATATTCACCCTTTTCCCGCAAAGAGTAATGACTTACGTGTAACTGTCCTGTAAGAAAAAGATGTAAGAAGATATAATAGATATAAAAGATGTAAGATATAAAATGTAAGATGTAAGATATAAGATGGAAGATATAAAAGATGTAAGATATAAAATGTAAGATATAAGATGTAAGATATAAGATGGAAGATATAAAAGATGTAAGAAGATGTAAGAAGATATAACTTTCCGAAACAGATATACAACGCAATGAGACACATGTAATGGGGTTTTGGGTAAAATTCTAGTTTAATTGACTTCTTGCTATCTTGGAAAGGGTTTAGGTTAAGCAACTGAAACTTTCAGAGATGGGTGTACAGGCTAAAGTATCTCCCGGGAAGGTATTTTAAAGTACCCACCTCCACTCCTTCTCCCTCTAGAGGGCCCTGAAATTTGCCTTCATGACAGGTCCTATACCTATTGAAATTTTGACAAAACAACATTTTACCTCAGTTTTCAGTTACCAGTTGCTTTTTCTCTGCCTTTAGTTCTGAAAATGCAATTCCTGTTATTTGAATAGAATTTTGAGCCATATCAATGGTTTTTTTTCAAAATTTAGGAAATGTATTTGCATACCTTTAAAACCTTATAAAATGGAATTGAGCAAATTTATGAAGCTGAAAACAATTTTGTTGTACTTCATTCAAGCAGAAAATCTATTTTGCAAGGTTTCACTTTTATAACACACATATTTTTAAAGGTCTTCAAAGGTCAAGGCCCTCTAGAGGGAGAAGGAGTGGAGGTAGTTTCTTCAAAATACCTTCCCGGGACATGATTTAGTCTGTTGATTCATCCCTGAAAGTTTTATTTTCCTAACCAAAAACCCTTTCTGAGATAGCCAGAAGTCAATTAACTAGAATTTTACCGGGTTTTGTTACGGCTTATAGAATAGAAATCAGAAAAAAAGAACCATTCGATTCTTTATTCAAAGATTTTTCCAAATATAATACTGGCTGTCGTTGCAATCCCACCCAGCCCCCCTCCCTAATTAATTATTCTTACCAATGTCTGTAATATGCACGCATTCTGCTTTGCTATAATAGGAATTTTACGGATTATTTTACCTAATTTTTCATTTGTCTGGATTTGGCATTACGAATAAACTTTTAATGGAAAATAAGCCAAAAAAAAAAAAAATATATAAAGTAAACCCTAAAACAAGCACGCTTTTGTATATTGCTTAGTATCTGGCCAGGACCAGATAATTAGGCCCAAGGACAATTTGGCCCGATCGGAACTAGCGTTGCTACCAAAATGAAAATAAAGTCAGAAATTTAAAGCAACTTGCTTTTGACTGTAATGGATAGATTAGGATAAATTATTCATATAATTAAAAATATGTTTATCTAAGTTTAGAATGCTTGAAGAGATTTATTAATGTGTTTATTATTATATATGTGCTTTATAATATAGAAAACTAGTATCCGTAAAAGATTTTTCAAATATATTATAATTATAAGAAATTATTTGGTTCCTGGTAAAATTTCAAAATATAGAAAAATAAATACCTCAAAAACATGATGTTGAATTAAAAAAAATTTCTAACACAGTGTTTTCAGGCTGGGATGCGCGCCTCCCTATGGAGGCACGGACTAGTCCAGAGGGAGGTGCCAATGATACGCAGGATTGACAAAAAATCGAATGAAATTAAAACTTAACAGTCAAGCAGTCACACAAAATAACTTGACCCTTTCGTGATTGACGGGATTTAGGTGTTCAGGCTGAACAACAGCTAGGTTTGCCAATTCAAGGTAAAACTAGCGAGATTGTACATATGCTGCTGAACACTCCGTTCTGGGTTCAATTAGACAAACTTTGTGATCGATTAGTTTCTCAGATGCGGACTATGGCGAATTCTAACACTTGGCAGATTCTCCCAAAGTTCTGCTGGAGGTCCATCAGATCAAAAATTTATTATGGACTGATAGTATACATCAATTGTAGTAAGACCACCATAGCAAAACTAGAGACACTTCAAAATATATCTCTTGGAAGTGCTTTAGGGCCTCACCACCACTCACAGAGAGCTGTGTTATTAACAATTTTCGCGTCTGTATTATTCTAGAACATGAAATGGAGACACCTTGTAATCAATCATTTTTAGGGGACTTTGACTTACTTGACTTAACTTAAGCATGGGTCAATCAAAAGAGACTAAGTGGGCTTCTTCCAGGATATCTCATAATACTACTACTACTAACAACTCACCGCAGCGCCAAGCTGCCTGAGGCCAACACAGCTATGCACGCTCCTCCTGCATCCCAAAATAATAAAAGCCTCCCTCTTTACACTCTCCCAGGAAGTCTGAATAGTACAATATCTCAGGAACAGCTCAGATCCTTCAGCTCAGCAGGGTTTCCGCATGTAGGGTAACTTCTGTTAATGTAAGTTTCCGAGTAAATGTGGAAAGAATCAAAATATCCTTCAGAATAAATCAAATGGAATTCCAAAAAATTAGAGTGACAATGTTCCATGAGTTCCTGGAAATTTACACAGATGGCCCCCTACAAGCAGGTAAAGCAGCTGCTGCTGCAGTCATCCCCCAGCTAAACCTCCAGATTTCGAAACCGCTCGCATACGGTTCCTCCGCCTTCACCGCTGAAGTAGCTGCAATATACGAGGCTCTGAAGGATGTCGACCCAAACCCTCCTCCCAGGAAAAAGGCAGTTGCATTCTCAGACTCCTAATCATCTCTACAAATTATTAAGAAAATCCATTTTGTAGTTACTGAGAGAGATTTCCATCGGTTGCGAGAATTGATTATAACCCTCGCCATGGAGGGGGTAGAACTAACTTTCCAACACGTCCCTAGCCACCAGGGATACGTTTTAACGAGGAGGTTGACAAATTGGCAAACCACGAAATCCAGAGGTCTTCTGAAATCGTCCAAAACGCTGTATCTATCACCTTTAGTTCTGCACTGAGACGTAGAAATTGCAAATTACTCCACTATATACCGTTGAAGCTCATATTTAAAGACTGCAGGCATAACTTGGCGTTTCTGAGGATTAAGAGCCAAGCAATGATTCTAAGGAGGGAAGGAAACTTGTGAAAAAAAACACACCTAAGCCCTCTCTGTCGCCAATGTAGTCGAGATTATCCAGCGTCTCCTTTTTGAATGCCCGACGTTGGCAACAATCTCCTCCGAGCTTAAAAGAACCACCAACAGATTGGTATCTCAGGAAGATATTAAGCTATTGCTTGAAGCAGACCTCCCAACACAGGAAGAGAGATGGATCTTCAAGAGGGTCATTGACTTCTTCCGATTCCTCGATATTTTATAAACGATTTCTTTAATATGGTAAGAAGAAGGGTTGATAAGCAGAAGAAGGGGAGGGTCCTGTCGCAATAGCCGTGGGGGTACCTGCCTAGTATTAACTCTTAAATTCCAGGGGAAAGGTAGCAGGACCTTACGCTTCCCTTGTTCGATCCTTATAAAAATCCCAATCAGTTTTTCCCCTCTGGTAAAATATAAAATCAATGTCACGGAGGATAATCAACCAACTTTGAAGCCAGAAGGATCCTGAACAATTGAGTCCAAGTGCTTTCTAACGAAGAAGAATAACTATAAATTTTACCCTACAAGTTGAAGAAAGAACTGAGATAGCCAAACTCGCATATTTGATTGGACATTTTCCATTTGGCGAAGAGAATGATATAAATAATTTTTTTTGCATCTTTATTCTTGAGAAAGGTATAATGAGAAAGGTATATTGCGGAAAAATTAATGAGAAAGGTATATAATGAGAAAGGTATATTGTGGAGAAGATATGTGTAGACTTGAGAAGATATGTTGGTCCCCATCCTGCACTGGTATCCGGGATCACTGCTTTTCTTGAGGCCAAAATAATTTCAAAGGTTTAAGGAACATGAAAATTGGAACTTGGAATGTTACGACGTTAAAAAATGACTATCGCATCGACATTTTGACTGACGAATTCAGACGGTTTGAACTGGATTTATTAGGAGTTTCAGAAACTCATATCCCAGGGGTAGGAAGCATGAAATTAGGTGACATAGAATTTGTTTACTCAGGAAGGAAGGATGGGGTACATAGACAGGGAGTAGGGCTCATGATGAATAAGGAAGCTGCTAAGTCTTGTTTAGGCTGGGAAGGTATTAATAATAGAATACTAATTGCTCATTTTATGACTAAAAAGTTTAGGGTATCAGTTATAGTAGTATATGCCCCCATTGAACCAACTGATGGAGATACTAGTGACTCAGATGAATTTTACTTACAGTTACAGGAGCAAATAGACAGGGTACCAGGTAGAAATATGGTGTTTTTGCTAGGAGATTTTAATGCCCAGGTTGGTAGAAATAGGGATAGATGGTATCCTAGCCTAGGTAATTTTGGTGTAGGAAAAGAAAACAGTAATGGCTATAGGCTTTTGCAATTTTGTAGGTATAATAACCTAGTTATAACCAATACGGTGTTTGGTCACAAAATGGCCCATAAGTTGACATGGTATTCACGTGATGGTAAGACAGCAAACCTTATTGATTATGTTATTGTAAACAGAAGACTAGCAGGATCAATACAAGATACTAGGGTGTATAGGAGTGCCGTTATTGATGTTAAAAGTAAAGATCACCATCTAGTAGTGTCTAAGGTTAATTTAAAGCTGAAATTTCGGAAGAGTAACTCCCCCCCGGAAAGTTATGATGTTGGTAGACTTCAGGATGAAAATTTGAGAAAAAAATTCCAGGAACAGTTGAGTACTAAACTTGAGGGTTTAAAATTTGACAATGTGGAAGATGGATGGAATAATTTCAGAAAAACAATTTGTGAAGTTGCTGATGGTGTCCTAGGGAAGAGTGCTAAGACAGCAACTAGGAATATTAGTGAAAAAGCTTTAGGTTTAATAGAGAGTAGAAGGGGTTTGTATAAGAATTATCTGAGCGATAGGTCGTATGAAAACAAAAGGAATGTAAAGAAAGTGGAGAAAGCATTAAAATATGAACTAAGGAGATGTGAAATGGAGGCGATGGATAAAATTGCTGAGGATCTGGAAGATGCGGCTAGACGGCATAATAGTAAAATATTATACTGGCATGTTAATAAATTGAAAGGGAGTAGCCGATCCGGACTAGTCCCAGTTAAAGATAGAAATGGGGTCACAATTAGTGATAAGGAAAAAGTTAAAGAAAGATGCGTGGAACATTTTGAGAATGTGCTAAACCGAGATACAGTTGCAGGAAAAGATATAGATGAAAATGAAAAAGTTTGTGATACCTTGGATGTGAAGGAAGATTTGTTTAGTGAGGAAGAATTAGCGACAGTACTAGAAGGATTAAAAAATAATAAGGCCCCAGGTGCTGATAGTATGATTAATGAGTTCCTTAAATATGGTGGCTCTGAGGTTAGGAATAAGCTACTGAAGATTATGAACATGATTTTTGAAAAAGGGGAAGTACCCAATGATTTTAGGAAAACCTTAATTAAACCACTGTATAAGAAAGGTGACAAGAGTGAATGTCGGAATTATCGAGGCATTAGTCTGGTCTCTGTAGGTAGCAAATTACTGAGTAATATGATACTTTTTAGACTGAGACATGCTGTAGACAAAGTTTTAAGGGAAGAACAATGCGGTTTTAGAAAAGGTAGAGGATGTGTCGACCATGTTTTCACTCATAGGTTAATAATTGAGAAGTCCCTTCGTTGTCAAACACCTTTGGTCCTTAGTTTTATCGATTATGAGCAAGCTTTCGATTCTGTTGATAGAACAGCGTTAACAAAGGTCTTATCGTTATATGGTATACCAGAAAAATACATTAAAGTGATTTGCGCTATGTACGAGAATAATACTGCTGCGGTTAAGGTAGGAAATGAGGTTAGCAACTGGTTTTGTATTAAATCAGGAGTTAAGCAGGGTTGTGTTCTATCCCCCTTTATATGGATCATTTTGATGGACTTCGTCTTAAGGAGCACAGGAAAGGCAATTGGAGACCATGGAATCAAATGGGGAGGAAGAACGCTCCTGGACTTAGATTATGCTGATGATTTAAGCATATTAGATGAAAGTGTGAGCAAAATGAATGAATTTTTAGAGGTTTTACGAGTTCAGGGTGCTAAAATAGGCTTGAAAATTAATGTTAAGAAGACTAAGTCACTAAGGTTAGGAATAAGTGAAGATGAACAGGTGACCTTAGGTAACGAAAAGATTGATCAGGTTGGGAGCTTCAGTTACCTTGGTAGTATTATTAGTAAAGATGGTGGGAGCAGTGAAGATGTTAAAAGTAGAATAGCTAAAGCTCAGGGTGTTTTTTCACAGTTAAAAAAAGTTTGGAAGAATAGAAAGATAAGCCTACAAACCAAGATTAGAATATTGGAAGCTACAGTGATGACAGTGGTCAAATATGGCTCTGAAGCATGGACACTCCGAAAAGCAGATGAAAATTTACTAGATGTTTTCCAGAGAAATTGCCTACGGATTGTTCTGGGTACCCGGCTGACTGACCGTATTTCAAACAGTAGGTTGTACGAAAAGTGTGGTTCAATCCCGCTTTCTGGGGCTATAATGAAAGAAAGGTTGAGATGGCTAGGCCACGTTCTACGGATGAAGGATGACAGATTACCGAAGATTGTCCTTTTTGGCCAACCGTCTGGGGCTACACGGAAAGCAGGTCGTCCTTGTCTAGGTTGGGAGGATGTCATAAATAAGGATTTAAAGGAAATGGGAACTTCCTGGGAGGGTGTAAAGAGGGAGGCCTTAAATAGATTAGGTTGGAGGAGGAGCGTGTGTAGCTGTGTTGGCCTCAGGCGGTTTGGTGCTGCAGTGAGTTATTAGTAGTAGTAGTAGTAGTATATTGTGGAGAAATTCCTTTCGCTTTGCAGAGACAGTACAAAGTCAATGTCAGGACACAAAACTGACTTAGCACTAATTAAATACAAACATCCGATGTTTTTTGGACCCACAGCATGCTCCATAGAGCAGCTCTCGCATGAAAAAAAAATGAGTGAAGAACTTAGACATTTTTACAAAAGTAACGAAAACTGTAAACTACATAAAAAAAACAGTTTATTATAAGTTAGATTATATAGCCGTTTGACAATATGGGAGCTACTTACACCTCCCTTTTGTACTACAGGGAAGATTGCTTCCAATCTTGTGACAAAATGATTCAAAGGATGTATAAACTCAAAGCGGAAATGGCAATTCTTATCAAAGATAATATGAAAAAAACTTCGTTTTCTTAAAGAGTTAAAGAGGCTGCGTCCCAAAGTCGAACCTTAAAACGTATAGGAATTAGGAGAGGCAGTTGGGGGGCTGCCGCCCCCCAAACTCCCCGCTTTTAAAGACTCTTTTGTACAGGTTTTTTGTTGTGGGGGGACTTCATTGTTACTAATTACTAGTTTTGGCGTAATGGTTCTCCTGTCCTCTTGTGTTTAACATTTTTCGAAGTTATTCCATTATTCATTCATTTCAATTTTTTGTTAATTAAAAGAGGGCCTTTCCGAAGCCAAGAGCGGGGGGCAACAAAAAACCTGTACAGAAGAGTCTTTAAAAGTGGGGGGTTTGGGGGGTGGCAGCCCCCCAACTGCCTCTCCTAATTCCTGTACGTTTTAAGGTTCGACTTTGGGACGCAGCCTCTTTAACTCTTTAAGAAAACGAAGTTTTTTTCATATTATTTCTGTACGTTTTTCTTTTGTGAAAAAAAAAACGCCCGATAAGGGACTTGAACCCTTGACCCGAGGATTAAAAGTTCCACGCTGTACCGACTGAGCTAACCACCTGCATGTGTGTAAATATAACTTTTAAATAAATTTTAAAAATTTCAAATTAACATGGGCTCTTATGGAGAAATTGGTTAATTAAGTGGCTAATGCGTGGTTTCTGGAAAACAGGGAAGGAGTTATCAGATCGAGCTGAAATTTCGCGGATAAGCTCTTGGGCCATAGGGGACCTTAACTTGTGAATTTCAGCCCGATCGGACAACGTTAAAGGGGGGCGGGGTTGGGGGGTCGAAACTTTCGGGGGGTTAAGATTTTCCTACGAAACGTTCAAGGGCACTTACTCGGAGAATTCTGCGTCGAAGGAGTCTTCGTACACCCAGATCCGATGTCGGCTGTGACCTGTAGGCGTCGAGAAAAAAAAAAGAATATGAAAATTAAGTGGCTATGCGTGGTTTCTGGAAAACAGGGAAGGAGTTATCGGATCGAGCTGAAATTTCGCGGATAAGCTCCTGGGCCCTAGGGGACCTTAACTTCTGAATTTCACCCGATCGGACAACGTTAAAGGGGGGCTGGGGTTGGTGGGTCGAAACTTTCGGCCAGATTTTCCCCATGAAGGAAAAGTCGGAAGGGGATGAAATTTGGCAGGTTTCTTAGTTGGAGCTCGGGCTATGAAATGCATCCCTCCCCATCCCTCTGCGACCACTGGAACCGAAGATCGCTAAACATTGTCGTGGTTCGCCTCTTTATAGAGGCACGAGTGTGCCTCCTTGAAAATGAAAATGAGGACACAAATATGCTTTTTATGTTAATTTAATTATTAAACATTCTTGTTTTTTGGGTATTTTAGAAGAATTGAGCTTTTTGAACAAATTGACGTAAGGGTCAAAAATACATCTGTTGATTCAAAAAGATGGTGTGAAAGTATTCATAAAAAAATGGAACTACGGAAGGGGGATTCAGAAATAAGTTTGACATGTTTCCACTTTTAAATTAATTCGCCCAAGATAGCACAGATTGTAATTGTTATTTTTATCAAAGAAAATGAAAATGAGGACACAAATATACTTAGTGATGTTAATTTAATTATCAAACATACTTGTTTTTTGGATATTTTGTAAGAATTAAGCTTTTTGAACAAATTGACGTCAGGGTTCAAAATACATCTGTTGATTCAAAAAGATGATGTGAAAGTATTCATAAAAAATGGAGCTTTAAAGAACAAATTTAAGAACTGTGTAAATTCATGTATTCATATTTGAAGATGTATTCATATTTGGTGAGTGCAGTTGTGACGGTATTTGAGCCTCATGCCCTTGCTAAATCGTAATGTATATTGGTTTAAAGACTTTATATAAATGTGCCTTAAGTTTGATAATAAGACAATCCTCGTAGGCTCTTTCTGTTAATTTTCAATTTGTTTTGTTTGACTAGGCTACTTGTAAAGTTCTAGTACTGTTAATACTGGTTAATTTGACATAAGCCTAGAATTAGAATTTTTTTTCCAAAAAAAGATTAACTTTATAATGTGCAGAATAATTGCATTTAATGCATTTTGACTTCGATTCTACTGTACTTTACCCCTCTCCCCCTAATTAGGGCGTCTCAAGGGGGGGGGGCAAGCTGCCTCGAGTGGCTTTGCTGGGGATGCCACCGTTGGTGTTTTTATTATGTCGGAATTGGGAGGGACATAGTTATTTTTTTCCTGGGCGCCACTAACCCTTGAAGCGGTCTAACCCCTAATATGCAAATATATAACCCAAATTATAAATTTTCCCATGGGTTTTTCAGTTTCTTGATTTCGTCACAGTTGATTCAGTTTACGGATACACGGGTGGAAACAGGAGTGACGCGTGACAAAATCAATTATAAATATATGATTTGGGCTATATATTTGCACATTACGTGGGGTTTTATCTTTATCCTCATTTCCTACTCTTCATTACTGTAATATTTACTAAGTGTTGCCGCAAAGTTAGGCGACATCCTAAATGATTTGACCTGTACAAATTGTCACAAAGAGTGCATGACCCCAAATAAATGTTTTTTTTTTTTTACAATATACAGCTCAACTCAATCGCTATAGTTGTCAGATGTGCAAAGGCAAAAGATTATGCAGAAAATATTAAATATCATATTTTTTTTATAGATTTATGGCAGGGTGGTTTTTAAAACTTATTATTTTTGTATCAATATTTTTATACCATTTTAATTTCAACAAATTTATTAGAACTTTAATCCTCACCAGATTTTAGATTGAATTTACAACCATTTTCACTCCCTACCTACGACACATAATTGCCGAGGTTCCGTTTAAATTAGGGGTATTTCTTTGTTTGCAAGTTTATCGAAGCAACTTATTATGCACCCCCCCCCCCCTAAAGAAAATCCTGAATCCGTCCCTGTGGTTAAAACGTACTGACTTTATTGTTACATCTGTGACGTGCTTTTGAAATCCAACACGATATTCCTTATTTCTGGAGAGACAAATGTCTCGCCTTTTTAAAACCTTAATGGCTGTTAATCCCAGGAACAATTATTAGCCAGCAAGAATAGCAACGAGAGCCAAAATTGTTTACAGATAGTCTTCCTGTTATTCTTCATGTTCTTTTCCTTTTCTAGACGTAATTATAACGCTTGCAGACATAAAATCATCCAAAACTAAGAGGTTCATGGGCAAAATCACATCGCTCGTCAAATCTATATCTGTTCCGAACTCGCCGAAGAAAGGAAATCAGTCTAATACTGCTCAATCTCGCCAACCCTTGCCGGGTCCTCAAGATCTTAGCCAAGTACCCGGTCCTAGTGGGAGAAGGGTTAGGAGACCTAGTAGTGATACCATATCAACATACTTGAGCAAGGACTCTAGTGGAGTTGATTCAAACGAAAATTTGGTGGATCTTGACACTTCTAAGTAAGTTTTGGTAATTTTACATACCTTTTAGATCTGTCACTCCCCTAAACTCATTATTTACGTCTTTCTCGAGTTCTTCCTATTCCTACAGTCTATTAAATTAAGAAAAAGCAAGTTTTTTCAACTGAAATTATGGAGCAATATTAAAACTCTAAACGAACATACTTTACTCCGTTTATGAGGGGGTGGGCTTCCTCTTCCTCAATACCCCGGTGTTCACGCTAACGTTTTTAAGCACTTTTGAAAAGTTAGCTATCCTAATTAAACAGTCCTTGTGTTTCAAGATTAATTCTTTAAGAATTTGGACAAAAAATGCAACTTTAGCGTGAAGAGCGGGGTATTAAGAAGTTGGCGACTCCGCTCCCATACGACAATTATTTCTCTTCTTTTCAAGTTTTAATGTTGCTCCGTACTTTCAGTCGAAAAAACTTGTTTTTTTAATTTTATTTTCTGATCGTTTTTCAAATAATGCCGGGAAACCCACCTCCCCCTCCTTGGAAACTCCTCCGCCTCTAAGAAAACTTATTGTTTTTTACGATTTTGCTATCTTTCATTTCTACCCGTTTTTCACTTTTCTAAATTCGAGTTTCTAGTTTCTAATGAGTTTTGGTCATGGTTGTAACATTAACTGTAACCCAGTAAAAGACGAACTACAGCACATAGTAACTGAACTTTAAGTATCCTTCTGACTGAACGTTTTTCAAACAGTAAGCTGTATAAAAATGTGGTTCTGTCCTGCTTTAATGAGAAAAAGGTTGAGGTGGCTAAGATATGCTTTGTGAATGAAGGAAGACAGATTGTCAAAGATTTTCCTTTTCGACCAACCATTTAGGGTCAAACGAAAAGTAGACCTGAACGGGGCGAGAGAAGGTCGTAAGGAAGAATTTAAGGGAAATTTACTTTAGGGCAAATAAGAGAAATTTACTCTTCCATACAATACAAGGAATCGCCGCTCATGTTATCGATGAGTATCAAGCTTGGTTTCGTCCAGGACAATATTCATTGATTATCGACTGGCCTTTGACCTCCAATGGAGGAAAGGTCTTTTTTATATTCTAAAACACCAAGGTGTCCCAGACGAAGTCGTCAAAATCGTTGAAGACATGTACAAAAAGTTCAAAAGCCAAATTCTGACTACCGGTGGACTCTCTGATGAATTCTCGACAGCTTCTGGAGTCCTACAGGGATGCATTCATCCCTGAATCTGTTCAACCTATTTCTGCATGCCATCCGCTGGATGTGTTCTGTACACACCTTCTGGATATGTGACGGAAATAGGTGGGATCCTGCTTGACAAACTAGCGTGCGCTGATGATATCGATCAGCTAGCTACGACCCCCCAGGAACTCTAAAGACAGGCAGACAGAAAGTCATAGTTAACCCCCCACAGACACCACAAACCCCCCTACTGTAATAATTGATGGTGAGCAAGTGGAAACAGTAGATCGATTTCTTAATCTTAGCAGTCTATTAACGGCTGATACTTGCCACACTCGATAGTAAACGCCGCCTAGCCCTTTCCAGCTCTAGTTTCAGAAGAGTCTCAAAGAGTCCAGCTACCTTTTGAACCATCTGAATACTCACATTTTTTAACAGCTTGATTATACCCATTGCCCTGTATGGTTGTCAAACATTGACAATAAAAGTGAAAACGAGCGTACCCATCTGGCATTTGAAATGAGATGACCGGATAGCGAAGATTAAATACAATGACCGTGTTGCAAATGAAGAAGTCTGTAGTAGACTAGATTCACCAGACATGATCCTAAGCCCGAGTTAGATGATAGCAACTACGCTGGTTTGGGTAGGTCAAGAGAATGGACCCTTCTCGACTATACAAGTTTTCGTTCGAAGGGACTGATGAAGAGTGTCGATTACGAGGAAGACCTCTTAAGAAGGGGATCGACAACTTTTATTGACAAACACCCAACTGTCCAGAACTGCACCTGACCGAGCAACATATCAAGCACCGGTCCATGAAATTTGGAAAGGAGTGGCTCCAAAACTTCCCATGAGGATGGGTGGGACTTAAGTTAGCAAGCTAGTAAAGAGAGAGGCTTTGTATAAATGGGATGGAGGAGGAGCGTGCGTAGCTGTGTTGGCCTCAGGTGGCTTGGTGCTGCAGTGAGTTTTTGATAGCTGTAGTAGTATTAGTATATCCAGTATCTGTCTTGTATATTTATTTTTAGCACGTGTATTTATTTCATTCTCTTGTCCCTCATGTCATATATATTTCTAGTGATTTTGCTTATTTTTATTTTTTTTGTAAAAATATAATGATAAGCTTGTAAAAACGAAATTTTATCTTGTATAAAACACTTATATTTTACTTATATTTTTTTCTTTTTAAGAGACCAGACAATGTCTACCAGATCAGCACAGAATAAGCGACTGGCTGCACCAGATACCAAAAATGATATTCTTAGAACCTCCTCTTATGTAGTTGAACCGCCTGATGCTGATTGTGCTATCTGTTACTGTCCACTTGCAGAAAAAGGGGGCTATACTCGTCAAAAAGATTGTCCTGTTGAGCTGAGCCAGTGTGGACACGTATTTCACCTTTGCTGTCTAGAACAAATGGCACATGATCAAATTAACCAGGTATGATTTTTTTTTCTAAGGAAGGGTTGTTAGGCTAACTATGTTCAATGCTTTCAGGGAATTTTTTCCTGACAGCCTCAGGAATAATACTTAGGAATCAATCAGTTAGGAATCAATCAAAAAAATACAGAGCATTAGACTCCTACAAAGACCTGTGAGAATGAGAGACTAAACATAACAGTAAATAATAATACTAAAATCAAACAGCAGGACACGAAAAAAAAAGTATTAAACAACAACTACAAACACTATCATGCTAATCAAAATAAATGAATTAAACAAATTGAAAAGGTAATATAGAGGGGAAAAGAGAAGGGAGGCGAAAACTAACTCTTTAGGCATAGGAATTGGCAGGTTAACTATTTTTTAAATTGCCCATAAGAATGACATACCCGAATTTTAACTGGTAGGGGACTCAATATAGAGGCACAACATAGAGCTGAATTAAAATCTGATCTTGTGGTTTGTTTTGGTTTTATGAATAAAAATGCTCATGTCATTTCTGAGAGAAAAAGAAACACAAGGTTCCTTTCATAGTTCAGAATTTAAAAGATATAATGGTTTGAAGAAGTTAGGGACGTTTGTCAGGAATGAAGTGACAAACGGTAAATACTAGGGACGACATTTTCATGCCCAAAATCACGGGTGGGAATCAATTGGCATTCCTTGCAAAATCAAGTTTTGAGTGCGAGGTTCAGCGTGTAATGCCAAGTTATAGCGAACACTATCATAAATGTTTTTTGAAAAGTTGCCATATCCAAATATGGCAACAGGGTTGATACGCTAAACATAATACACCCAAACATAAACCTTTTCTTGGGGGGGGGGTCTATAATTTGGATATGGAAAGATGATAATGTTCAGGGCACAAACGGTCAAATCATTAGAATAGGTCTATCACGTCTTTAGTAAGGTGGAAGAAATAGAACACCTTAGATAAAGCTTGATTGAGATTGTTAAACACAATCAAAAATCTAAGAGACCTAATCAAAGGCTTTAAAAATAAGAGAGAGTTTACGTCCTTCCTTCGTCCCTAGGTGATGTAATGCTTGGATGGTTTTTTACATTTTATTGATTATACACGTCTTTGACTTTCTAAAGTGGCTGATGTAGTTTTTTTGTATATTGATCATATTTATAATAAAAGTGTATCTCTCTGTCTCTCTCTAATACTACTGTAATTCATGCAATAACAATCTTCCCTAATAGACTGCTCAATGCTTCCACAACGAGAACTACCAAAGTATACATCAGCTGAGAGATATTTTTAAATGATAGTCAAATGAATAATTTTGATGAATATCCAGATATACCAGTGAGGAGAGTGGGAGAGGGTAGGGGTGGTATTAGGTGGTGGGGCAAATTGGAGGAGGTGGGGAAATGTTGTGCTGCGGGAACAATACTTTGGTTTGTCTTGTTATTGTCCCTTTGGTAATTTCTGTTTATCACGAGAAAGTGGTCAATGTGTAACCTCTTTGAGGTTTACGAAAAATTTGGTCCTTAGACCGATTGATGGATACGGTATTACGTTCTGGAAATGAACGTATAATTCTTCCTGGGATCCAAAAAGGATGGTTTTGCTTGTCCTTAAGAATATTCTTTGAATAGTGGTAAAATTACTGAATATGATTTATTGTTTTTTTTTTTTCTTTTTTTTTTTGCAAAACTTCGTTCTAAAAATAAACTGTTTTGAAACTTCATTATCTTTTAATGAAGTGCACCATGATAATGATTTTTTTAATCATTATTAAAATCATTAATAATCAAAATTAAAATTTTGAATTTGGTAGATATACCAGTGAGAAGCTACAGCAAAATTAGTTTTTCACCTCACCAGGTTGCTCGCTAACCTTAAATTTGATGAGAATATTTCTTGAAATTTATGTTAAAAATAATATGAGGAAAATACTTGTTGACGCTGAGTATACTTTCCATGCCAAAGCTCATTTGTTTTTTGTTAAATTAAGTTTAACGTTATATTTATTGTCATACGTTATAGTTTAGCGTTACATGTTCAGGAAATGAAGTTGATTTCTCATGTATGATGGGACATTGTTAGCGTGTTTAGAAAAACGCCATCTTGGGATAATTAATTCGAATTAGTTAGATAATACAATCAGAAATGAAAAATTTAACATTATCAAAAAATGAAGGGAGGAACGAACAAACAGTTTATCTGATGACGACGATCACTGTGTATATGATCGAAATATCCAGACACTTTGTCCTTGTTTTCTCTTTCTAATAAAATGGTTTATCCCTATTTGAACTGTTAGTTGTACGTCATGGATAGGCAGTGGTGTCTTCGAAAATACTTACAGGTTGTCCAAAGCCACCACGAATGTGTGAATGCACAGGACTACATTCTAAGACTGGCCACGCTGCTATAGATATACAGTTCAAGGCTGTCTCCTCCTCCCAGTATTTGACTGCTACGGGAGAGGGATGTTTAACTGCATTTGCCCACGTTTTGTCACCTAGACATTGTGCACACAATGGCAAATGCAGGACATTTGCCTGGACATTTGTCAGATACGATGTATCTGTGGAACATTCACCTGTGGTTGTCGCTTTCCACAGCCAATTGAAGATAGAAAAAAATGCTGAACCCTCACAACTGAAGAAGTTGCGGAATTTTAAGAGAGATATTCCCACGAATATACAAGTCGAAGGCAGTATTTATTAGGAATATGTTTCACATCTTTCTCGATATCAATTTATCATGGCATATATTAGTTACTTATTAAAAAACTTATAAAAATTCCTGACAAAAAAAAATTGAAAAAAAACAGACATTTTCCTGTGGCCGTGATCATACATAGGACAATTTATTAATACAAACGCTTTTTCAAGGTCTAATAGTCGATTATCTTAAAATGTTAGTCAATGAAGCAAATTTTTTCTGGTGAGAAGTTCAGAGTCCTTCGCAGTATCGTGGCAGAAAAATTGCAAAAATAATGACACAAGAAAAACATTAATTGCCCTAAAAATTCCTGCGAAGAACATAAACCGCGTATAACAGATTATTTTAATGTCCTTCAGGCTTCTAAAATCTGAACGTTATTGGATGATATGTCCTAAATAATAATGTTTTATTTCATTTTTAACTCCTCAAAGGTGCAAAGGATTATCTACCGTGTGGACTCTTTTATGTAACAAATTTCAGGCATGTTTAAGGGAATGTTTCAGAGAAATATGAAATTAAACCTTTTATTATTTCCCTTTTTTATAGCAAATATTCATGATGATTTCCAGTGCCGGGTCTAGGACTTTAATTCGAATGAGGAGGGTATAAAAAAAATTCTACGAAACGCAACAAAAAATTTTCACAAGTTACTTTGTTGCTTTTTTACAAGCTGAGCAGAAATTTATGGGGGAGATTCGAAGTGGGTAAATCGATCTCCCCCTCCCCTGGATAAGGCCCTGCTGACGTCTATAATTTCTTTCCTAATTTGGAATAATTAATGGAATATAAAAAAATGTCCTAAAAACTCTTTTTTCCTGTGGGACTTAAAAGAAAAAAATAATAACTATAATTTTTTTTAATCTGGTTTTCAAAATGGACTCGAAAGTGAGAAATTTTGCCGAAAGTTTTTCTTCAGAATCTTATGAAAAATAGAGACAATGAAAGGCGGTTAACGGCTTGGAATAGGAATAACTTAATCTTGTTTTCATCAACTAATTGCCTTCTTTCAGTTTTTTTATTTATAACTTGAATCAATTTGATAATTATATCACGTAAAGAAAAAAAAAATGTTTTCTATATTAATGCCTTTTTTGAAAACAAATTATTGATCTGTTTTATTTTATATATTTATTACATAGAAATATTCATAGAAAGATTATCTAAGGCATCGATTGCAGTTGAGGTAGGGTCTAAGACCTTTCTGGGAGTCAATCTAAACTTATTTAAATCAACTGCTTTCGAATATGATAGTTTATTAATACATTTTATTAGAAGGGTCTGGTCAATATACAAGAAGACATTTAGCATGTGCTCCGGGGAAGGAGCAGATACAAAAGCTCTTGGGAGCACCTGTCTCCCTTGGAAATATTCGGGTGTTGCTCAGGGCTGTTGGTATGTCCATTTTCCTGCTCGAAGACCATGGTATCCAAAATAAATGATCGTTTTGATTTGGACTGCACATAGACCTTATCCGAAGCAATCTGAACCTCTTGCAATAATCCAAATGTGAAAATTGCGCAAATGTCATGTTGGGCTCCAATGCTACTTGATGACTTTAGCAGAAAGAAATTTCATTAAAATTTGTGAAAATAGGCGTTTTTTTACATGATTTAAGGGCTTCTGGCGAGGCTTTTTATATCCACTAAAACAAGATTGTGGACCCGCTCAAATTCAGCCCATGGTGAAAATCGTAAGAGTGATCGTACGAACCGAAGTTGCGAGCTCTAGCCTATTTTTTACGAGTTGGAAGTGGTTGATTCAACTCCAGAGAGTAGTCTGTTCAATTATGTACCCTCCCGTAAAAATAAATAAATAGGGGCTATTAATTCGCCCAGACCTTTTTGGAAGGAGTGGGTATTGCAAATGCTCTCCCACAGGTGATAACAATGTAAATAGCAAGAGTATTTTTATATTACTCATTCCAAATGTTTGTTTTGAAGATTTGTCAAACAAAACAATTAAAAACCAAGAGTGTTTTTGACAAGACAGATGTCAAAGGTGATAACCCGAAGGAATAGTTGTCAATATTACTCATACCAAATGTTCGTTTAGAAGATGTGTCAAACAAACCAATTAAAAATCAAGAGTGTTTTTGACAAGAGAGGTGTCAAAGGTCACAACCCGAAGGGGTGGCTGTCAAACAAACCAATTAAAATAAAGAGTGTCAAACAGTTCGTGGTAACGAACTGTAGTAAGGAGCGACCCGGTTCAATAGTAACCAAAACTCTAAAAAATGAGATTTTAATACCAATAGCTACATCAAAAGAATTGTATTTTAATGCTGATTTTAAATATATAAGTTTCATTAAGTTTAGTTTCATCGATCAAAAGTTGCGAGCTTGAGAAAATTTGTCTTATTTTTGAAAACAGGGGGAAACAACCCCAAAAAGTCATAGAATCTTAACAAAAATCACACCATCAGATTTAGCGTATCATAGAACCTCATTGTAGAAGTTTCAAGCTCCTATCTACGAAAATGTGGAATTTCGTATTTTTTGCCAGAAGGCAGATCACGGATGCGTGTTTATTTGTTTTTTTGTTGTTTTTTTCCCCAGGGGTGATCGTATTGACCATTTGGTCCTGGAATCTTGCGAGAGGGCTCATTCTAACAAAAATGAAAAGTTCTAGTGCCCTTTTTAAGTGACCAAAACAATTGGAGGGCACTTAGGCCCCTTCCCACGCTAATTATTTTCCCAACGTCACCGGATCAAAATTCTGAGATGCCATTTTATTAAGCGTAGTCGAACCTTATAACTAGGTCTTTGGGGACGACTTACTCTCCCACAGTCCCCGTGGGAGGGGCTACAAGTTACAAACTTTGCCCAATACTTATATTTAGTAATGGTGATTGGGAAGTGTACAGACGTTTTCAGGGGGGTTTTGTGGTTGGGGGGTGGGGTTTAGAAGAAGGAGATATGTTGGGGGAACTTTCCGTGGAGAAATTTATCATAGGGGAAGAAAATTTCCATGAAAGGAGCGCCGGATTTTCTAGCATTATTTAAAAAAAAAAAATATGAAAAAGTTTTTTCAACTGAAAGTAAGGAGCAGCATTAAAACAAAACGAACAGAAATTATTACGAATATGAGGGGCTCACCTCCTCCTAATACCTCGCTCTTTACGCTAAAGTATTTTTTAGTAATTTCAACTATTTATTCGACGGCTTTTGTGATTCAGGAGTCATTCTTAAGAAATTGGAACAACATTTAAGCTTTAGTGTAAAATGCGATATACTGACGAGGGGGTGACCCCCCCCCCCATATGCGTAATAAAAACATGAGAATACAGAAGTTTGTTACTTAAGCTAATTTGTAAGTTACGTATATCTTTTACTAATGAAAACATTCGTAAAAAAATAAAAGTTCTAGTTGCCTTTATCGGAGAGCAACTAGGCCTCCTCCCCCGCTCCTTTGTTTCTCAAAATCATTCGATCGAAACTATGAGAAGCCATTTAGCCAAAAAAAAAAAAAAAATGCAAATTTCGTTCTATTTAACCATCTGCGGAGAGACAAAATAAAAACATGCATTGATTCATAAACGTTCAGACATTAAATATAAAAAAACAAGTTTTTTAACTGAATGTAAGGAGCGACATTAAAACTTAAAACGAACAGAAATTGTTTCGTATATGAAAGGGGCTGCCTCCTTATCAACGCCCCACTCTTTACGCTAAAGTTTGACTCTTTGTCTTAAATCTACTTTTTAAATCAGTAAAAAACATTAGCTTAAAGAGCGGGATGAATTAATTATTCATCTGTGGAGAGACAAAATAAAAACATGCATTGATTCATAAACGTTCAGAATATAAATTAAAAAAAAAACAAGTATTTTAACTGAAAGTAAGGAGCGACATTAAAACTTAAAACGAACAGAAATTACTTCGTATATAAAAGGGGCTGCCTCCTTATAAACGCCCCCCTCTC
Organism: Artemia franciscana; assembly: GCF_032884065.1. Classification (NCBI taxonomy): domain Eukaryota; kingdom Metazoa; phylum Arthropoda; class Branchiopoda; order Anostraca; family Artemiidae; genus Artemia; species Artemia franciscana. The sequence goes on from NC_088868.1 coordinate 4,433,571, forward strand.
TTTTACTGTTAAAGCTAAAGTTTTTTACTGTTTTAAAAAGTAGATTTAAGAGAAAGAGTCAAACTTTAGCGTAAAGAGTGGGGCATTGATGAAGAGGCAGCCCCTTTCATATACGAAGTAATTTTTTTCCGTTTCAAGTTTTAATGTTGCCCCTTACTTTCAGTTAAAAAACTTGTTTTTTACCTAAATTTTTGACAAGAGAGATGTCAAAGGTGACAACCCGATGGGGTGGTTGTCAATATTTTAGAAGATGTTTTTTACTTCCTCAACTTTGATTTCTATGTTTGGATTATGGAGGTTTTCTTGGCACTGGAACTTGAAGTTGTTATTCCCTGACCCTCGCTGCCACTTCAATTTTATCAATATATGTCGTCGTCCCCATTTAAGCTTAACCCATTTTTTTTTTAATTTACCAATATCCGGATATCTTCAAGTGCCAATACCTTTGCTGCATTCATTCCCTTGATTTTGTTCTATTTTTGTGCCTTTTTATCGATCTTTATATTTATTTCTGTCTATTTATTCTATCTATTTCTAACTCTTCTATCTGTTAATTCTATTATTTTTGTACTATCAGTATAATTTTTATAGACTGGTATTCGATGCCCTAGTTGCAAGGAGTTATATGGTGTTTACTCTGGGAATATGCCACACGGATCGAAGTGTGGTATTGGTATTGGCCACACGAAGTGCCAATACCTTTGCTGCATTCATTCCCTTGATTTTGTTCTATTTTTGTGCCTTTTTATTGATCTTCCTATATATTTCTGTCTATTTATTCTATCTATTTCTAACTCTTCTATCTGTTAATTCTATTATTTTTGTACTATTAGTATAATTTTTATAGACTGGTATTCGATGCCCAAGTTGCAAGGAGTTATATGGTGTTTACTCTGGGAATATGCCACACGGGTCGATGAAACACTATGTTCGAAGCTACAGTCTACCCGGATATGATGGTTACAAAACTATTGAAATACAGTATAAGTTAGTGTTCATTTTTAATGCAATATTAATTACTTGGGGCTGCAATTATGATTAATATTATTCAGTTTTATCCTCAATATATAGTAGTGTAAGGGAGTAACACGCTCACAAAAAACGAATAGAAAGCAACGAACCTAACAAGGCTTACATAAACTAGAAATTTTCTAATAATCAGGAAAAATTTGTGATATCTAGTAAAGCTGGAATTTATTTAATTTTTTTCCTAATAAGGGGTAAATTTCCAGAAACAACAAGAACTGAATGATTGCAGAAATTTTAATATAGCTTGACTTTTTTTTTTTTTGTATACATTTGAGAAAATGTGCTGGCTTGGAAACTATTAACACAACAAATATTTCTTAGGATTCATATGAAATAAAAGAATTTTTTAAATAAAGGTTCTTTAAAGTATTTAATGTTCTTTTTGTCTATGATATTGCTACCCGTTCTATAAAAATTGGGGTCTCCTAGAATGCTGTATACTAGCTATATATTTCCTTGAAAGCAGGGGTGCAATCTTCAAGAGCAATGTATTGGAACTGACTTAACAACAAAATATCATTAGAATTAACTGTATTAAGTGAACAAGTTTGAATATGCAGTGGATTTGGGAGAATAGCATTTATTCTGTTCCAACAATTCGAGTTTCGCAATTCCTCAAAAAAAGGTTTAATAATTTTCTTGAAACTTCAAAGGTCCTTCCTAAGGTCTTTTATACTACAGTTTTCAAACTTCAGCATTAAAAGAGCACCCACTTTCTCCCGTGAAGCCATCTTCTAGGGAAGGTTGGGCTAAAGTAAAGAGGTCTCAATGGGGTTGTACTTATTTTTGCATCAGGCTGAACTGTGGGAGAAAAGGGCGCGTTCAGAATGAAGATTTCAAAAGAAATGTTACTGGGCATGTTATATTGAATCGAAAGTTTTGCCATTTACGAGGGACCACAGCTGGTCAGAAGAAATTAAAGGCTTATGTACAAAAGGACTCTCTGATTATTCATTTTAATTTTTTTTAATTTGAGTAAATTGTTATCATCCCTTCAGTATATCTTCTGGTAGGCTTGGGATATAGAAAACGAAAACAACAGAGCATTAGCCTAAAATTTTGGGAAAAGGACAACATCACTACTTTGACCAACAAAGATATTTGAATAGACATCAAAGCTGTTATGAATCAAATCTCTTACATGATCAGCTTTTGACATAACTCTATTAGTACAAAAAATATGAAGAAAAACATCAAATTGAAAACGGATCTTCTCAGTTCTCTGTATGAAACAGCTGTCTACCTTGCTCATCTATAAAATAAAAATAGTATCAAATTATGTCACTAAAACAGGCGAAACAAAAGTGTTGATATAGCTATTTAAAACTAGAATAATGAAGGTGAAACAAAAACAGAGACAGGCGGAACAGAAGAGGACTAAGAAACAGAACTAGGAACAGGCGAAACACAAACAGAGACAGGCGAAACAGAACAGGACTAAGAAACAGAACTAGGAACGGGCGAAACAAAAACAGAGACAGGTGAAACAGAACAGGACTAAGAAACAGAACTAGAAACAGGCGAAACAAAAGTGTTCGTACAGCTATTGCAAACTAGAATAATATTGTCAAATACAGAGAAAGGGGTATGAGGAAGTTCGGATGTTACATGTGAAGATGAGCTGCTAAGAAGAAATGAAAGGCTTATGTACGAAAGGACTGTCTAATTATGAATTTTAAAATCATTATTTTTTAATTTGGTAAATTGAATTAAAGGACAAATTTGAAACTTGGAGTAGGTTTTACAATGAAAAAAAAAATGAAAAGTAATGCAAGCAGGGATTAAAATGAAGAGGTTAAAAGGACGAAATTAACAAAATTACCTTAACTGCTGTAATTATTCCACCTGCTTGAAACTTCTCAAGGTTTTAGAATGTAATTTGTTCGTTTCTGGAAACTAAATAAACTATTCCAAAAATGCTGATTGACTTTTTTTACCGTTTTGTCTTTTCGTGAATGATTTCTTAGAACACACTGGCTAAGCATGACAAAACAAAAAATATCATGAAGAAGAAAAAAGGAGGGATAACCATAACCAGTGAAAAAAAAAGAAGAATACTCTGGAAATATTTCGATCAAGACCTTGGCTCAACCTACCACTATGCAAAGTTAAAGAAAAAAAGTAAAAATACATTTGAAAGTCCTTGAAAACTAACGGTGTAAACATGACAAAGCGAAAAACCTAACGAAGAAAAAAGAAAGGATAACCATAACCAGTAAAAAAAAGAAGAATACTCCAGAAATATTTCGGTTAAGGCGTCGACTCAACCTACCACTGTGCAGAATTAAGACAAAAAAAAGAAAAGTAAAAATTCATTTGAAAGTCCTTGAAAACTAGCCTAAAAGTTAAGCTTTGAAAACTAACAGTGAAAACGTAACAAAATGAAAAACGTTTTGTCATGTTACTATCGTTACTTGAAATATTGTACCCCTTTTTTCTATATTTTTGTGTCATTTTATTTGTAAAGGGAAAGGCACTGTGGTCTAAGAAATTAATTTAATTAAAAATACATTTGAAAGTCCTTGAAAACTAACCTAAAAATCAAACTTTGAAAACTAACAGTGAAAACAGATGCTACTTTTTATGGATTAAATAAACTCTATTAACTCTACTTTTTAAAACAGTAAAAGACTTTAGCGTAAAGAGCGGGGTGTTGATGAGGAAACAGCCCCTTTCATATACGAAGTAAATTCTGTTCGTTTTAAGTTTTAATGTCGCTCCTTACTTTCCGTTAAAAAAACTTGTTTTTTTTTTATTTAATTTCTGAACGCTTTTGAATCAATGCACGTTTTGATTTTGGCTCTCCGCAGATGAATAATTAGAACGAAATTTGCATATTTATTTTTTCGGCTACATGGCTTTCTTTTTTGATCGAAGAGAAAAAAGGAGCGGGGGAGGAGGCCTAGTTGCCCTCCGATTTTTTGGTTACTTAAAAAGGCAACTAGAACTTCTAATTTTTTTACGAATGATTTTATTAGTAAACGATATACGTAACTTACAAATTAGCTTACGTAACGAACTTCTGTATTCTCATGTTTTTATTCACCCCCTCGTCAGTACCTCGCTCTTTACACTAAAGCTTAAATTTTGTCCCAATTTCTTAAGAATGACCCCTGAATCACAAAAGCCGTAGAATAAATAGTTGAAATTACTAAGAATACTTTAGAGTAAAGAGCGAGGTATTAGGAGGAGGTGAGCCCATCATATGCGTAATAATTTCTGTTCGTTTTAAGTTTTAATGCTTCTCCTTACCTTCAGTTGAAAAAACTTTTTCATATTTATTTTTTCATTGTTTTTTTCTTAAATAATGCTAGAAAATCTTGCGCTCCCTTCATGAAAATTTTCTTCCGCCATGAAAAATTCCTCCAAGAAAAGTTCCCCCAACATATCCCCCTCTTATCAACCCCCCCCCCACAACCTAAAAATTCCCCGGAAAACGCCTGTACACTTCCAAATAACCTTTACTATGTGTAAGCACTGGTCAAAGTTTGTAACTTGTGGCCCCTCCCATGGGGGCTGTGGGGGAGTAAGTCGTCCCCAAATACATAGTTATAAGGTTTTTTGACTACGCTGAAAAAAATGGCTATCTCCGAATTTTGATTTAGTGACTTTGGGAAAATAATTAGCGCGGGAGGGGGCCTAGGTGCCCTCCAATTTTTTGGTCGCTTAAAAAGGGCACTAGAACTTTTCATTTCCGTTAGAATGAGCACTCTCGCAAGATTCTAGGACCACTGGGTTGATACGATCACCCCTGAAAAAAAAAACAAAAAAAAACACGCATCCGTGATCTGCCTTCTGGCAAAAAATACAAAATTCCACATTTTTGAATAGAGGAGCTTGAAACTTCTACAATAGGGTTCTCTGATACGCTGAATCTGATGGTGTGATTTTCGTCAAGATTTTATGCCTTTAAGGGTTTGTTTCCCTCTATTTTCTAAAATAAGGCAAATTTTCTCAGGCTCGTAACTTTTGATGGGTGGGACTAAACTTGATTAAACTTATATATTTAAAATCAGCATTAAAATGCGATTCTTTTGATGTAGCTATTGATATCAATGGCTATTTTTGGTGATTAGAGTTTTAGAGTTTTGGTTACTATTGAGCTGGGTCGCTCCTTGCTACAGTTCGTTACCACGAACTGTTTGATGATGGTACTTGTAAAAAATTCAACCTGTCTCCTTACTTAAGCCAATTTATAACTGATCACAGCCTCCTAAATTATTTCCTGCACCGAATTGGGAAAAGTGACACTCCACTCTTCTCGTTTGGTGGTGTTGAAAATTGTTATCGCCCCCTCTTTGAATGTGCTAATTATTCTTCCTTGCTTTTGGTACATTGTTTAAATGAGCTGTTAATCTTCTTTCCTTTTGATTTGTGTTCGCAAAGTGTCTGTTAACTTACTCGGTCTTTGGTCATTCAATTTTTCAATAGTACAGTCCGATTTAATCGATGTTTATAGTTGATTTTTAAATTGATACTATTTAGATCGTAGTCCTTTTTCTCTTTTCTGTGTTTTGTTGTGTTTATTTCTCTTTTTTAGTGTCATTTTACAGTTTTTGTTGTTGTAGATGTGAATTACCGGGTTTCCAGTGCAGTCAGTTATAAATTATCTATCTATTGTATTTATGATTGTATTTCCAGACAGTTTTGAGTACTCGTTTGACTCTCCATATATCAATAAGGTCATTTTGGCTTTTTTTTGCCAATTTTGTGGTCATTTTGACAATTTTGGCTGTGTCAGAAATTTTGTTTGGTCTTTCTCCTAAAGTTGTAACAAAACAAAGGCTAAGATGCCTTGCCTAAATTTTAAGGATGAAGGATAACAGACCGCCAGATTGAGGTTAAAGAATGAACCTGTGAATAGATTAGGGTGCAGGAGGGTTGTGAGAAGGTGTGCTGGCCCCCAACAGCTTGATGCTGCAGTAAGTTGTTAGTAGTAGTAGTTATAGTAGCTGTTAATCGCTTTGCTAAAACATTAAAACAAAAGTGTTTTATTTTCCACCTGACTTGTAAACATTTGAACTGTATTATTATTTGAGCATGGAAAAGCAGAATAATAACGTTAAAATGAGTCTTGTTTTCATTAAGGTGGTGTAACGATGGGACGGGGATAATGGGGGTGTTATTCTTAGTTAAGTTTACGTTTTTATTTTCACATTCACAAATGAATAAACTAAACAAAACGTATGAAGGTTTGCGTAGGCAAACGTATGGTTTGCGTAAGGTTTACGTAGGCAAACGTATGGTTTGCGTAGGTTTGCGTAGGCAAACGTATGGTAGGCAAACGTAGGCCAAACGTATGAAGGAGGCAACATATGAAGGTTTGCGGTCACACGAAAGTCCACGTAATTACTTACCTATTAACTCAACTATTTACGAAAAACCTCAACCATTTAATTAAAACTATTACAAATAAACCAGAAATTAATAAACTATAACCCATATATTGCAAAAAATAACTGAATTAAAAATTGAAAATGAAAACATAAAAGAAAAATAATAGCAAATCCAGTGTCCATCACTCTTTAATACTCAACTTAGTCCCTTATTATTTATGGTCATTTCTTTTTTATTTATGTTTTAGCTTTCCTCTTTATTTTGATATTTTGATTAATACTTTTAGATTAATTTCGGATGAGATCAGTATGGTTGAAGAATCTGATTTCAGGCTGGATGAAATTTTAAAGACCGGGTATAAATTAAGAATTTACCAAAAATATTAGATTTGTTGGAAAATGACGGATAGAATTTTAAGGTTTGTAAGGCTAACACTGGAAAGTGTACAAGACGATTTGAGTTTTCACTGCAATCTCTATTCAAGAATTTCTTTGCCTTTTCATTGCAAAACTATCATTGGCCTTATGGAGGAGGATTCTTCATCTAAAATTTGGGCCACTTCTATGGTTACATATTATTTTTTTCTTTACCTTTCTCCTTATACTTCTTACTTTCTATTTCTGTGCAAAATTTGTCCAATGCGTTCTGTTAAAAGATTTTTCTCCATAGTTTCAAAGCTGGAACTCAGGGACCTGAACATCCCCATCCAGGACGTCTCTATTATGCCACTGGGTTTCCAAGGACTGCATATCTACCTGATTCACCAGAAGGACAAACGGTTTGTTTTTGTTTTCTAAGTTTAACTGCTTTCTAAAATGTTCATCTGTCTTTTTTATGTGATTTAGTGCCTTATCATTGTTGTAATAAGCAGCACTACAAAAATAAATCACTGTCTAAATCAGATTATAATCCGCTGTAATTAGAACTGATAGTCAATAAATATACATTAGAGAAATGAGCGAATTCCTCTAAAGGAAACCCCAAGGGTCTTTTTGCTAGAGGAAGAGATTCTCAATGCGACAAAATACATCTTTGGAAATCATTTTAGGTAAAATCCTACGTTCGCTACTTTTTGCTACTTTGAAAGGGGTTAGGTTAGGAAAATGAAACTTTCAGGATAAGTCTACAGGCTAAAGTGTGTCCCGGGAAGTTATTTTGAAGTACCTGCCTCCACTCCTTCTCCCTCTAGAGGACCCTGATCTTTGAAGACATTTAAAAATCTTTGTTTTGTAAAAGTGAAACCTTGCAAAATAAATTTTCTGCTTTAATGAAGTACAACAAAACTGTTTTTAGGCTCACAACTTAGCTCAATCCCAATTTATGAGGTTCCAAAAATCTGAAAATACATTTCCTAAATTTATAAGAAAAAAAAACATTGATCTGGCTTGAAATTCTACTCAAATAACAGGAATTGCATTTTCAGAACTAAAACCAGAGAAAAAGAAACTTATAACTGAAAATTAAGGTAAAATGTTGTTTACTCGTAATTTCAGTAGTTGTAGACCTGTCAAGTAGTTAAATTTCTAACAAATCAGAACTAACAAATCAGAAGAGGTTTAACATAGAAGCTTGGCATTTCCTTCCCAGAGTAGGTTTTTGGTCCTGGATTTCCAAGATAGGAAAAGCAGCTAAACTAAAATTTTACCGTGTCATTTTTTATTGTTGACGCATGACAAATAGCAAAATAATATAATTAAAAAATAAAAAATAACCGAGAAAACGAGGATTATACAAGCCAGTGAATGGACAAGAAGTGGAAAAGATACAATCAGTTATTTCGGCAAAGATTTCCAGAAAGCCCTTCCAAGGGCTAAAAAAAAAAAAATAAAACTAAAGATTTTGGAGTAAACTCAAACAGAGCAGAAGAAACTCTGAATCAAACAAGCAAAAACCATGACCGAATAAATGAAAGACTATTTACAAATTAGATTAGGCAAAAAAACTCTAGCCTTAGATTGTATTTTGTTATCTCCATTGGAGTTCTCCCTCCTGGTCGGTGGCACGTTTATAGCTACACCTAAAGCTGTATTTTCTGTTTTTTTTAAAGTTATTGTTTTTATTTTGGTTATTTTAGTTTCTAATAGTGTTTTCTTGTGTGTCATGAAATAAGTGTTAACATGCCTATAACTTTTGTGTTGAGTTGGTCTTATTGCTATTTACTTTTTGTAAAAAAAAAAAAAAAAAAAAAAAAAAGGCCACTGGACCATTCTAAGGTCCTATCGTGGTTGAAAGTTGTGGTTCCGACCTTGCAAATAGCGAACCATTGTCCGTAATAACCAGAAGTTTGAAAAAGCGTTTGGAAAACAAAAAACTGTAAACTGAGTGAGAATCGCCATTTTTAGTAGATTCCGTAAGGGTAACTGTTATTTTGCCTAATCTTAATAGCAAAAGTTTATAAATTTGTAAGGAAATGCTCTCTTTACTGAACCCGAATCTGTCAACTTGCCCCAAAATTCGCCCTCTTGTAACCTTTTCTTTCATAAAATCAGCTGTACAAATATATAATGTTTTAAAAGTTGATTATTCAGCGAGAAAGAGAAAAAAATGTTTCGTAATTTAGCAATTAAGACAGATAAGTACTTGAATCAAGCCTTCACCTTACTCACCTATCCAATCACCTAGGACAAACGGTATAACCAAACATAATCAACCAAAAAGGAGGGTCCATGAAAATTTTATTCTGGAGACGTGGGGTTAGGGGATGGGAGGATTTTAACAGGGCAAAAATTTAGGCAGTTGGATTGAAAAATATTGAATGATCTTAGGAAGTGGAAAGAACATTGAGACTGTGGGTTTGAGGTCATGGGGCCAAAGTCCTCTTCCATGCAAACTTTCCTGATAGAGAAAACATGCTGCTCATTGGAAGAGCTTTTTTTAGGCTTCCCAAATGCCAGGCATTCTAGACCTTAGTGCAAGCCGTTAAGGCCTTAATGTATCATCAAAACTTAGCTCATTAATACATCAAGACCTTCAAGTTTTGGGGGTGGGGTAAGTTTCAAGAAAAGTCTCAAAACAGGTTTTTTTATTTTTTCAGGAAACACTGTAAAATCGATAAAAATAGCAGTCCCTCCTCGCACGTGTGTGTTTCTATACATTTTTTTTTTCTGATGGAAAGGACTCTAGGACCTTAGCTTTTTCTGGTTGATTCTACTTTATATTAATTTGTGATTACATTTTCTGTTCAGGCACTCAAGCTGCTTCAAACTGCGTTTGAAAGACGCTTAACGTTTACAGTCGGACGTTCCACGACAACTGGACGAGATGACGTTATTACTTGGAACGAGATTCATCATAAAACATCCAAAGATAATCGTAATGGACATGGCTATCCCGATCCCAACTATCTTCCGAACCTTTTCCAAGAGTTAGCCTCGTTCGGCATTATGTGAAAGAATTATTTTGGTTGTGTTTATATGTAGATGAATGTTTATGCAGCTTATCCGATTATTAAAAATGATATTGTGAGCAGGAATGTTGAGGGGAATACCACCTTGGAAACTCAGTGCTCACTCCCCCCCCCCCTCCCAGTAATATCCTCATGTGTGATGGAATTCCTAAATTGTAGCATAATATGGTTAATTCTTTTCCTTTAGCTGGTTAGTAGTCCATAAATTCATAGAACAAAACTTTCTTGCTATATCCATGCATCGGTATCATGTGCCTATGGTGGTATCATTATCATTCACCTAGTTAATTGCTGTATTTACTGTTATTATATAAAGATTCCTTTTTGTTTTAATATCTTATTAATAATCTAGCAAGATAACCATAATAGAATATTGAAGGTCCCACTAACAAAATCGTCAAAACTGTCAAGCTGAATTCAGAGTCTGACCAAATATATATTTGGTTCAAAACTTTTAAATATTTGGAACACTGAAAATAAGTTCAAATTGTTTGAATTGATAAAGTTGAAACGTTCATAACCGTAGATATGAAATTAGAAAAATCGTAGATTAAAGTTTTAATGAAAAAGAAGTTATTCAGCTTTTTGATGGATTTTTCTAAAGGATTTTCTAAATCCTTTATCTTTATTTTCTTTATTTTCTTTATTTTTATTTTTATTTTTTATTTTCTTTATTTTCTTTATTTTTATTTTCTTTATTTTATTTTTATCTTTATTTTCTACGGTTATGATGGAATTCTTTTAGAAAAATCGTAGATTAAAGTTCTAAAATCCAAATCTAAAAAGAATTAAATGTGGGTGATATATCTGAAAAAATAAGACTATAATGTATTTTAGACCAAACAGCGTAACTAGGTAAAGCTCCCTGTTGAAAGTGTTAAAAGCAGTTAAAGCAGTTAAAGTGTTAAAGCAGTAGTGGAAATGTGGATCCCCCTTGAAACTTCCATGAAACTTCTAGAAATTGTGGTCTTCAGGTATGAATCTAAGATGGTTCCAGGGGGTATTGTATTTCTTTGATTCTTTAACAATTATTGCTAGTTGGTCAGATAATTATTGCTTTGATCTCTTTTTACATTGCTGCCTATTTTAAAAGTGTAGGGTAGTAACTCATATCGAAGGTAAAATTAAAAATTATTAGATATTAATAAACGAAATTCTCAATTGCCTAAAAATAACATTAACCAGTTGTTGATCTTCCTTGTGTATTTTTTTCTTTGTTTTAAATACGATTAATTCGTAACAATATTACTCTTTTGGGGAGTTTTACTCCCCCTTTAAAATAGTGTACTTACTAATTGCCTGGTCAGTATTTCAAAGTGGGGAGAGTGATGTAGACTAAACTGCTTCATGATTTTCTGTGTGGTTCAAAAGTGTTATACTTATTTTTTCAACTTAGATTTCTTTTTGTAAGTTATCATTTTAGGTATACTTATTTCAGATATGTATATTAATGCCAGTTATATGTTTTGTACAAGAATTTGGGTATACAGATTTATTAGTGTTCCGAATCGTAGATTATTTGCAAGAAGATGGGAAACTGAGCTAGTAAATTAGCAATACATTAGCTTATGTTAGGTTTTAGATCTGCCAGTGCCACCAGAGGCACCTAGGACATCGAAAAGGTGATGCCAGTCTTCCCAATAGCTTCTACATCAATCTCCTCCTAGAGAGGTTGGATTGACCTGTGCAGCTGACATAGATCACTGGTACGCTCGTTGCGTGGTGTCTCTGAATTTGACTTTGCAACTTAGATGAGACAGAGATCTGATGAGATGGCAGCATCTCGATTAATTCTTAGGATTCCTAAAATAGATTGCAACAAGCATTCTGTTATGCATATTCTCTGTTTATGATTAAATAACAATGCACAAATTTTTACGTTTTCCTACAATATATATTTTGTCGAAAATTGATTATAGTTATCAAAACAAATTGAATGGTAATGCTTTAAAAATATCTATTGTATACGTCTACTGCTTGCGCTGGTATTACAAGGAGATAGCCTACGGCCCTCTCATCGCAAATAATCTTTGTGCTGAACGCTCCTAGGCCAAATATTTTTCGTTTTTCAATATGTAAAAAAAAAATTATTTTTGAATTGATTTAATAAATTTTATATATCTGATGTGTAGTTTTCTGTACGTCTAAGTTGATCAGACTTGGTAAATTCCTCCAGTAAACCAATTATGACTAGATAACAGGTGATACTAGTATAGGGTTAGTAAAACTTTGAAATGAAGATTTGACAACCTCTCAAGTTTTTTTTACTGTGTCTGGTACTTAAAAAAGATTTTTGATATCCTGAAAAAGATTTTTGATATCCTGAAAAAGAGACATTCAATTCCTTAAAGAGTTTTTAGTCATATTCAGTCCAAGAAAATTATTTTTCTTTTTAACGCAGGTATCAAATAATGAAAAAAGATGTACCGTTCAATTCCCTGTTCGTGGTATCTGAAATCGTTTTAGTAAAATTTCACCGTGAATGAGACATTACTGTACCCTCAGCACCCATTTATGCAATCTCAGACATAAAAACGTCTAATACATTTAAAATTGGGATTTTTGACTGAATTTTTGCTTTTTTTCAAAAAGTTTCAAATTCGGATTTGTTACCAAGAAGAGCTCAAAGAAGTTTGGTGTGAAAATGCCATCGAAAGTTGTCAAATCTTTATTAAAAAAAATTCAACGCCATTGTACTAAGTTTATGTGTTATTAAGGCATAATTGGTGTATTAAAGAATTTTTAGACCAATGAGGATTTGCCAGTGAATTAGAAACTAAAAAATTTGTTTAGTTCAAATTAGTGCTAGTTAAATCTCGGTATTTGTTATATTTCATTGTGAATGGGCCTTAAATATGGCAGAAAATTCTAAGAAATATCACCATTCATTTTAGACCGGTTAAGTAGCAAGTACCATGTAACAATTAAAGCGGTGCGAATTATGTTTTTTTTTTTTTTTTTTTTTTTTTTTTTTTAGTGGGACCTGGTTCAGCCATGAACATGGTTACACCCCTACAAAAAGACCAAAAGTATAAAGTAAGTTCAAATTCTAGAATTGTAAGAAAAGGTAAGGCTTTTCCACTATTTGTTTTAAAGATTTGCATGTTAATTTTTTTTTCAACGATGACTAAAAAAATCTATTTAATATTAATAATAAACCTATTTAATAAAAATAAAAATATTAAATTTAATTTAAATTTAATATTAAATCTATTTAATATAAAGATTTTGTTGTTTTTTTATGGAAATTGTAAGTAAAAGGTATACCCCTTGGGTAAATACCAAGGGGTAGGCTATACAGGCCATTCATACCATGTATGGCGATGCTATACATGGAAATGATGATATTGAGAAAAGTGGTACATTGGGACTTGGCTCATGCAAGAACTTTTTTCCGCCCCTACCGAGAAACCAAAAATACTTAAGATAGTTCAAATTCTGCAATTACAACAAAAGTTCAATAATTTTTTATTAATTTTTATAACCTTTGAGGGTTTCGGATTTTTTATTTCTCTTCAAATGAAGATACAAAAAAAAATATTTCTAAAAATTACTGCTGCTACTACCAACGACTCACCGCAGCACCAAGCCGCCTGAGGCCAAGACAGCTACGCACGCTTAATTTTAAAAACTGAGAAAGGTATTTATTTTTATTTTCCCCGTTTTCTATAAAATAGCAGGGGGGAAATCCGGCTGGGTCGGATAAAAAGTGACATACCGGCCATTTCATTACATCGACGTGAGTTATGTTATTGAGGAAGGTAGCACATTGGGACATAACTCAGGCAAGAACAGTAAATTCGAATGATTCTCGTGACTGACAAAAATACAAATGATATTTGACATACCGATTATTTATAAGAAAACTGGCGACGCGAGTTGATGTTATAATTGAGAAAAGGAGAACAATGGAACCAGGTTCATAAGGATGCTGAAATATTACGATTTTTCTGATTTATTCCATGATTTTCATACTGTCTAATAAACCATCATGATAAAGGACTGCTTCTTGGGATATTGTTTTACACTAAAAGAAATAAAAATATATGTTTGAATATGCAAATTTTTCTTAAAAACAATGAAATTTTGTCTTCTTCATCTTCGTATGCTATAGTTTCTGAAGCATCAGACAAAATATAAAAAAATCTTGTGTCTTCTGAATGGTTTAGAAGAAAACATCGTTTACGCAGGAGAGAAGTCTTAGCGCCAGTGCCTCTCTCCCCGACGATTGAGATGTTAACGAATTTTTTACGAATTTCAACGAATTTTTCTGGTGTTGCATACAACTTTTCTTTGTTTTATTATCAGTTCAGAAATACACACTTTGGGGTCGAATCTAAATGCATTTCATTTTTTTTTTTCTGCGACATTTTTTGTCGGGGGCTCCCCTGATAATTACTGAGCGCATCATGACAACCAATGAGATTAACAGCCGCAAAAATATTTTATAAGACCTTTTCACCTCTATGAACTGGTTTCTGTGACAGTTATTGTATTCTATGATATTCGACTGCGCTATTAACTCAGTCTCGTTTTGTAGATTTTTTATTCCTCAGAATTTTGGTCCTATTTTTGAGAGTAGGTCTTTCATATTTTAGTAGAACATCATGGCTAAATGGTAAGTGGGAACAGCCCAAACAAAACATAGGGGAAGATCAGCGCCGCCTAAGTAAAGAGCGATATAGGTAAAATATATTATTTTTTTATTATTATTATTTTTCAGAGGCAGTTGACGTGGATACTTTGGAAGGGGCTTTTTCGATTTGAAATTGAAAGCTCTAGTATCTTTTTTAAGAGTTAAAAGTGATTGGAATGGCTCTCAGTCCCCACGCTTCTTGTTTTTCCAAAGACAATCGACTAAAAGTGAGGTAGCCATCTTGTTCAGTTTAGTTGAAAGATCCAACAATTGTATTTGGAGATGACAGCTCACTCCCCCACAGGCCTTGGGGCAAGGCACGTAAGTTATCCAATTCACCCATTGTTTACGTATAGTATGACTTTTTTTTCCAAAAGACCAAGGCCATTCCGGAGAAGATTTCAGGGATTGCTGAGGAGAGTCTTGAACTAAATCAAAACATTATGTACTTATGGGTTGTCACTTATATTTAGATGGAAGTTTCTGGGAACAATGAGGGGATAATTAATTGACCAAACGGCAATATATGTACGCTACTACTACTACTATTGCTATTACAACTACTATTTCTAGGGTGACTGCTACTAAAGCTGAGGATATTGAGGTGGAAATTGCAGTAAATGTTGAAGGAAAGTTCAACTAAATCAAAACACCCACTATGTACATACCGGATGTCAAAGGGCCTATCAGCAATATCTTAGGAACGACTTAGTTTATAAAGTTGAAACTTCCAGGGCATTATGAGGGGGATGTTCAACTGACAAAAAGGATAAATTTGCATATTACTACTCTTACTACCAACATAATTATTGCTGCTGCTGCACCCACTATAACTATTAAGACTCCTACTACTACGAATGCTAAGGTTATGAAGGTGAGGTTTTCAGGGAATATTTAGGGGGAGAGTGTCAGACTAAATCAAAACACACTATGTGCATTCAGGTCGTGAAAAAATATATGAGCAATTTATCAGGAGCAGCTTAGAGCATTAAGTTCAAACTTTCAGGCCGCGTTGAGAGCAACGTTGAGCTTACCAAAAGGCACTCTGTGCATACTGTTACCACAATTACTACTACTATGATTCCAGCTGAGGCTAAGGATACGAAGATGGAACTTCTAAGAAATGTTTAAGAGAATGTTGAAATAAATCAAAACGCACTCTATGGATGCAGGTTGTCAAAAGATCGTATCAGCGCTATCCCAGGTATTGTCTAGGATGTTAAGTTTGAAACTTTCGAAAGAAGAATTTAGAACTAACCGAAAGGCCCTATGTGCATGCTTCTACAACTAATACTGCTAGTGTTATATCTGAGGCAACGGGTATTGCGATGAAACTTTCAGGGAATGTTGAGAAGTATCTGAAACTAAATTGAAACAAATTGTGCTGATTCAGGTTATCAAAAGGGCGTAAGAGCTATATGCCTTGAATAGCTTTGAGTATTAAGTTGAACTTTCAGGGAATGTTGAGTAAGATGTTGAAATAGCCAAAATGTACTAGCCTATATGAATACAAGTACTGCAAACCCTACTGTTAAGGCTACAACGAAGGCTTAAAAATTTTAAAGGGTAAATTTCAGGAAATGCTAAGGGGGGTGTTGAATTAAATTGAAACACGCTTTATGTATGCAGAATGAGGACCGAACATGGAACTAAACCAAAAAGGAACAAAGTGGATATTATTACTGCTACTACCACCAATACCACTCCCAATACTCCTACTATTAATACTGTTACTATGACTACTACTATTGCTACTGCCATGGGTATTGGTAAAACTTTCACTGAAATATGAAGGCGATGTTGAGCTTAGTTAAAACACACTATGTACAGGTGGGTATCTCATAGACGTCGCCTTAGGGTATTAAGCTGAAACTTCCAGGGCTATCAATATTACTACCACTTTTACTACTACTTCTGTTACTATTGTACTAAATTCAAATAGTTTTAGTTCATCCAGGTAGTCAAATAAACCATCTTTTAAGATATCCAAGAGGGATATCCTAGGAATGGGATAGGGTATAAAGTAGAAACTTTCAGAGAAAGTTTATGCTGCTTTGAAACTAAATCAAAAGGCATTTTGTGAATGCTGGTTTTCAATATGACGTCTCAGCAGTGCCCTGTGGTAACAGCTTACAACTGTGACTGCGACTGCTTGCAACTGCTTCTACAGCAGCTTGTGTATACTTTCAGGAAATGTTAAGGGAGAGACTGAATGAAATTAAAGCACACAATGTGCATGCTAATTATTGAAAGGGTGCATCAGCAGTATCTCAGGAACGGCTGAGGGCTTTCAGTTCAAATTTTTAGGGTGTGTCCAAAACGGTGCACCTAGATGAATCTATATTGATCTCAGGAACGGCTGAGGGTATTAAGTGGAAAGTTTCGCGGGATGCTAAGGGAGATCTGAAATAAAATCAAAATACACACTATGCATCCTGGTTGTCAAAATATCTCTGTCAAATAATGTCTGCAATATTTCAGGAATAATGAAGGGCATTAAGTTGAACTTCGGAGAGTTTTGAGTGGGATATTGAACTTAATCCATGTACATTCCGATTGTCAAAAGGGCATAGGTACAATGCATCAGGATAGGCTAATGGTATTTAGTTGATACCTTCAGAGGATGTTGATCGAAATCAAAAGGTACTACGTAAATTTGTCTTGTTAAATTAGTGTTTTTAAATATCTCAGGAACAATTCTTTTCAGAGAGTGTGTAGGTGGATTATTCACTCGATTAAAAAGCAATATGCGCATTATGGTTATCAAAAGTAAGTATCAGCAATATCTCAGGAATTGCAAATGACATTTAATTGAAATTTCCAAGGAACGTTGAAGGGGATGTAAAAATAAACGAAAAGAGCCTAATAGTTTAATTCTTGAGCTGAAGACGTGAAAACTCATTAAATATTTATTATATTGACCAATAACAAAGTTTGGTTATCAAATACAAATTGAAATTAATTAAAGAAACTTCCTGAAATAGAAGCTTTTCAAAGAAAAGCAAAGAGCCATATCAAACTTAAGACCAGTGAAATAAAGTCTTTTAATAATTAACGAAAGTAAAACAGTTCAAAATAGGGATGATACCTTTTTATTGACAGTGAAATATAAAATTATTTAACTGGATATTTCGAACACATATACAGTGTTCATCATCAGCAGTAAAACTGCTGATATCACACATATCACCAGTTTTTGAGTTTTAACTGCTGATGATGAACACTGTATATGTGTTCGAAATATTCAGTTAAATAATTTTATATTTCACTGTCAATAAAAAGGTATCATCCCTATTTTGAACTGTTTTACTTTCGTCATGGAAAGGCAGTGTGGTCTTCGAAGTTATTTAATAATTAAAATTCAAAACGACCAGATATTATAATAAAGAATAAACAAAAACCAAAACGAAAATAAATTAAAATGAATGATACATCAAAAATGAAGAAAACGGGATATATATGAATAAATAAATTATTAATCCAGTAAAAATTAGATTATATATTCAACTCAAACTTAAAACGAAAATAAATTACGCCTAGCATGAGTTTACCACCGCTTCGAACCTTCATCTGCCTCCTTCACCTCCTACTCCAAATGAGCCTACCTACTTCACCCTCTTCGAATCTCAAAAGATCTAGAACCTATTGCATCCTTTGTGCTTTACTAAAAAAAATTCATTATACACATTTTTTTTTTTTGTTTAGAAGTTTGAATAATAAAAAAACCAAATCCAGAAAATTTTGAACTGCTCATTTTCCGGGGATTGATGTTATTATATATTAGAAAGTCTAATTGTTTTCATTAGAACCAAATCCAGAAAATTTGGAACTGCTGATTTTCCGTGGATTGATATTATTATATATTAAAAAGTCTAATTATTTTCAATAGAACCAAATCCAGACAATTTTGA
Source organism: Artemia franciscana (assembly GCF_032884065.1). Lineage (NCBI taxonomy): Eukaryota > Metazoa > Arthropoda > Branchiopoda > Anostraca > Artemiidae > Artemia > Artemia franciscana. Next base: position 4,451,890 of record NC_088868.1, read on the forward strand.
ACTGCTGATTTTCCGGAGATTGATATTATTATATATTAAAAAGTCTAATTATTTTCATTAGAACCAAATACAGAAAATTTTGAACTGCTGATTTTCCGTGGATTGATATTAGTATATATTAGAAGGTCTAATTGTTTTCATTAGAACCAAATCGAGAAAATTTTGAACTGCTGATTTTCCGGAGATTGATGTTATTATACATTAGAAAGTCTAATTGTTTTCATTAGAACCAAATCTAGAAAATTTTGAACTGATGATTTTCCGGAGATTGATGTTATTATATATTAGAAAGTCTAATTGTTTTCATTAGAACCAAATCCAGAAAATTTTGCACTGCTGATTTTCCGTGGATTGATATTATTATATATTAGAAAGTCTAATTGTTTTCATTAGAATCAAATACAGAAAATTTTGAACTGCTGATTTTCCGGGGATTGATATTATTATATATTAAAAAGTCTAATTATTTTCATTTGAACCAAATCCAGAAAATTTTGAACTGCTGATTTTCCGTGGATTGATATTATTATATATTAGAAAGTCTAATTGTTTTCATTAGAACCAAATCCAGAAAATTTTGAACTGCTGGTTTTCCGGAGATTGATGTTATTATACATTAGAAAGTCTAATTGTTTTCATTAGAACCAAATCCAGAAAATTTTGAACTGCTGATTTTCCGTGGATTGATATTATTATATATTAGAAAGTCTAATTTTTTTCATTAGAACCAAATCCAGAAAATTTTGAACTGCTGATTTTCCGGAGATTGATATTATTATATGTTAAAAAGTCTAATTATTTTCATTAGAACCAAATACAGAAAATTTTGAACTGCTGATTTTCCGGGGATTGATATTATTATATATTAAAAAGTCTAATTATTTTCATTAGAACCAAATCCAGAAAATTTTGAACTGCTGATTTTCCGTGGATTGATATTATTATATATTAGAAAGTCTAATTGTTTTCATTAGAACCAAATCCGGAAAATTTTGAACTGCTGATTTTCCGGAGATTGATGTTATTATACTTTAGAAAGTCTAATTGTTTTCATTAGAACCAAATCCAGAAAATTTTGAACTGCTGATTTTCCGTGGATTGATATTATTATATATTAGAAAGTCTAATTTTTTTCATTAGAACCAAATCCAGAAAATTTTGAACTGCTGATTTTCCGGAGATTGATATTATTATATGTTAAAAAGTCTAATTATTTTCATTAGAACCAAATCCAGAAAATTTTGAAGTGCTGATTTTCCGTGGATTGATATTATTATATATTAGAAAGTCTAATTTTATTCATTAGAACCAAATCCAGAAAATTTTGAACTGCTGATTTTCCGGAGATTGATATTATTATATGTTAAAAAGTCTAATTATTTTCATTAGAACCAAATACAGAAAATTTTGAACTGCTGATTTTCCGGGGATTGATATTATTATATATTAAAAAGTCTAATTATTTTCATTAGAACCAAATCCAGAAAATTTTGAACTGCTGATTTTCCGTGGATTGATATTATTATATATTAGAAAGTCTAATTGTTTTCATTAGAACCAAATCCAGAAAATTTTGAACTGCTGATTTTCCGGAGATTGATGTTATTATACATTAGAAAGTCTAATTGTTTTCATTAGAACCAAATCCAGAAAATTTTGAACTGCTGATTTTCCGTGGATTGATATTATTATATATTAGAAAGTCTAATTTTTTTCATTAGAACCAAATCCAGAAAATTTTGAACTGCTGATTTTCCGGAGATTGATATTATTATATGTTAAAAAGTTTAATTATTTTCATTAGAACCAAATCCAGAAAATTTTGAACTGCTGATTTTCCGTGGATTGATATTATTATATATTAGAAAGTCTAATTGTTTTCATTAGAACCAAATCCAGAAAATTTTGAACTGCTGATTTTCTGGAGATTGATGTTATTATACACTAGAAAGTCTAATTGTTTTCATTAGAACCAAATCCAGAAAATTTTGAACTGGTGATTTTCCGGAGATTGATGTTATTATACTTTAGAAAGTCTAATTGTTTTCATTAGAACCAAATCCAGAAAATTTTGAACTGCTGATTTTTCGGGGATTGATATTATTATATATTAGAAAGTAATTATTTTCATTAGAGCCAAATCCAGAAAATTTTGAACTGCTGATTTATCGTGGATGATATTAATATATATTAGAAAGTCTCATTATTTTCATTAGAACCAAATCCAGAAAATTTTGAACTGCTGATTTTCTGGGGATTGATATTATTATATATTAGAAAGTCTAATTATTTTCAATAGGTCTTTCGAACCATCTTGATTATTATAGTAAAGTTTTTTTATTTGTTGCCAGAGTTTTGACAAATCTTCAAACAACTGTTCATCCAAATTATTTTCATTAGATGAAGTGAGCTTAATCTAAGAGGATGTTTGATAAAAGGAATATTAACAAGGACTCTAATATACAAAAGGTTCGACATCGTTGTATGTTTAGTGGATGGGGACTGTTTCTTATACAGTTTCGGTTTATCAAATGACATTCACAGTCCTCTTTAGTTACCGAACTGAATGTATACTTTAAAATCACCCCTTCCTATTAGCTATTCTTGAGCTGTTGAATTCAGCCCGTGGAATATTTTAAACCTCGACTTTCAGGAGACACTAAAGAGCAATAACAAATCTAAAAAAGAGCATTTACTAAATTTCATGTGTTAGTCCATCAAATATGATTATAAGTTTAAAAAACACCCCTTCCTACTAGCTATTCTTAAAATTTTGTATTCGGTCCATAGATTATGTTTGAACCCAAGCCTTGACACGAATATTAGTAGAACAAGCATTATGAGCACTGCAGTGTCCCTCTCCCCATTAAAATATTGGTTTCCGGTTTTGAACGAGAAAAGGATAGACATAATGTCGTAATAAACATTACAGAGCTTCATACCCCTTTGTGGTAGGGGGGGGGGGCAAATTTTAAAGGGAGGTAACTTTTTTGTTACTTAGATTTTTTTAGTGATATTTTTTTTAGCTTTTTTCCATGTTTTAATATCGCATTAAATATACTTATTAAAAAAATCGCTTGTTATATTTTTGAAAATACAAAATGAGTATAATGTAAATATATCAGTCGTGACTTTTTCTATTAGAAAAATGTTTGTAGTGACATTGTTTTTCCTAGTTTTTTATTGAACTTAAATTTCCATTTTTCAACTTCTTTTCGTGCCTTAACATCAATACCTTTAGCAAAAAAGACATCATTTATACATGTAGCAGATGGTTTGGTTATATCATATTTCATTTTTGATTCATTTTCGACAAACACACACACATACACACACACACATACACACACACACACACACAAACACACACAGACACACACACGCACACATACCAGCATAATTTTGAGATATATTTATGGATTGGGTGGATGGTACTGTTCCAAATAATTCTTGGATAGTTCTAGCAAGACGAGTAGTGAATTGCTGGTTTTACTTATTGAGAATTTAGATGTTAATACGGGTAAATCTAAAAATGACTTTAAAAAAGGGGTTTAGAGGCATGCAATGCTTGCGTTTTGATACAGGGTTTCAGTGCTTTAAATACGCATTCCTCGTTGTAGCTCACAAACCACTAAGAGATGATGCAAGTAGGATAGATTTGGACAGTTTTGCAATTAATGGGGGCCTAAAATTCCTTAAAGTTGATTTTATTTGTTTGCATGGTCAATATCCAGTAACACTTAAAGGAATAAATATTTTTGAGCGGGCTAATGAACATCTAAAGATTGATGCTACTGTTTTACAATATGATACAGAATTTGAGAAGTATGAGTGGAATAATAAAAAGGGGGTAATATCTCCAATGTCGGCTAAGTCTATTGAATCGATGGGAATGGGTTCTTTACAATCCCGCCAGTGAAACCACTTTAGTTGGACATTTTTTGCAATAACATACATTAGACTGGTTTTAAGTGAGGGTAAAAACCATCAGGGATATACTATTATTGTTCGACGTGCTTTTCTAGATTCCGCACATAGTGAAAGTTAAAACATCATGTCAGGCACTGCAAGCGTTATGTATACCTATCTTTCAAATGGTTACCGATGACAAGGCCATCTTGCGACTTAGGAAAACTTTCAGAGTTCACTCCTATAGGTTGACAAGGTGGCCTTGGACAGCAAAGCCAAACTGACAGATGTGTAAGATTCATCATATCTAAATAATGTTAAAAAAACATTAGGCCATTGTCGTCTTCTATGCCCACACACAAAGAGACTCGTCTAATACCATGCACTTGGTAGAGTTTTTGAGAGATTGGACGGGGAGGATTGTTTGAGTGAAGCCATGATAACACTTATTAAAACATCAAACTAGTCAATTTCAAGGCTGCGCAATACATTCTATCCAATTACCCTATCACTATTAGAGGAATTGGCCATTAAAAGTGTTGGGTTTGCATGTTGAAATTTTTGAGGGTAATGGGAAAGGGAGAAGGATACCAGTCTACGACCATCGCCACTTGCGCAACCCATTTTCTCGGGGGCAGTAACTTTCGTGGAGTGGCCCCTAAAACATGTAATTTAAACATTAGTCAAAAATATTTTCTACCAGTTTATATTCACAATTCCAGGTATGGTTTGAAATTCGTATTACCGGCTTTGGCACGTTTGCAACGAGGTGAAGTTGTAGAGGGCGCAGTTGTAAATGGTTCTTTTTCGTAAAATATTATACCCAAATCTTCTGAGAAACTACTTCTCTTAGAATTCAAATGGCAAATAATAGATTTTGGTAAAATGTGATTGAATAAAATCCTTGTTTTAGACTCCTATGGTCTCTTCAGCAAATTCCTAAGTCAATTAATTCAAGTACAGTAAAGCGATGATTTTAATAATTTTCCCCTCCTTAAATAGAAATTTCCAGAGGATAGAATGTATCATTTGTTAACCTGTAAGGGAATATGCCCATATGAGTATTACTACTCCACCTTAAGGCTTCGTTAGGATAAATTGCATTCCATAGAATTGTTTTATGATTCACTTCAAGAGCTTCAATGCACCACTGACGACTATGAGTTTGCTAAGACGGTTTGGGCTAACGGAGGGTGTGAAAATGGGAAGGATTATTGTAAAATGTACGTGGAAAGTGATGTATTGACATTTATTGATATTTTTTGTGTAAATTCACTGATAAAATCTTTAAGTGATTTAGGTTGGATTTGGGTTATTATTATTCCACTCCTCATCAGGTGATGGGTTTAATTCTTAAAATCAGTAAAAAGAAAATTGGCCTGATCATCGACGAGAATCAAAATCTATTTGTAAAGAGACCAATGATGGGAGGGTATGTTTTACACAGAGATAGCATCCTGGAAACTAACACGACAGGACGAGACATCAGTGTAAATTCAGACACAGTTTTCTTGGCATGAACTCCCTTTATCCGTCGGTAATGTCTCAATAGTCTTTGCCGTGTGGTAATTAGGAATGGCTTAACGATCCTTGAGCTCCAAATTTTCCTAACATTGCCACTCTTGAGCCGAATGGACCGCAAGGATGGTTTTTTGGACATTGACAAGAAAAGCTGGCGGAATTTCATGACTCAGTGAAGGGTTTTGTTTTCCGTGCATACACAGACCAGTGGCTAAGGACTTTGGTAGAGTATTCCCCAGTGAAAAGATTCTACCATGTATCCTACTCCAAAAAATAGATGCCCTCCAATTTTTTGTTCACGTATAAAGGGCACTAGAAATTTCATTTTCCTTTAGAATGAGCCCCCTCGCAACATTTTAGGACCACTGGGCTGATACGATCACCCTTGGGAAAAAAATGAAGAAAAAAACAAGAAAACAAAAAATAAATAAACAAGTATCCGTGATCTGTCTTCTGGCAATAAACACAAAATTCCACATTTTTGTAGGTAGGAGCTTTAAACTTCTACAGTAAAATTCTCTGATACGCTGAATATAATGGTGAGATTTTATGGTTCTATGACTTTAGGGGTGTTTCCCCCTATTTTCTAAATTAATGCAAATTTTTCAGCTTTTAAGTTCTTATGGGTAATACTAAACTAGAAGAAACTTATATATTTAAAATCAGCATACAAATACCATTGTTTTGATGTAACTATTGGTATCAAAATTTTATTTTTTAGAGTTTCGGTTACTGTTGAGCCGGGTCGCTTATTCCTACAGTTCGTTACCACCAATTGTTTGAAAGAGGAATCAACGATCAAATAAAATATCTAACCAAAAAAATTAAATCATTACAAAATATATTTTACTCTCAGAAATGTAACAAAAGAATAGTATAAATTCTCACTCTTTTTTTCATGAGATGAGTCAATCTGTTGTCCTCTATGTGCTTCAAGATTGCATTCAATCTATGTTGTAGTCTGTATATATGCATTATATTCCCTTTTGCTGCAAAACATAACAGTTCCTCCGACTTAAGTTTACTCAAAGATATAACATATCTACCAAACATCTCATCCAGCTCAAATATTAGTCGACAATCCTTTCCAATTTAAACTGCTACATTGCCAGCTCTCGTCTTCATATCGTCACTGTCTACTCAATTAAGAGTGCAATTTCGTAAAACCACTCATTTTTAAAATTTTAGAACGTTCTCTTACAACCTGAAACAGTGTAATATAATCAAGGGTCTACGTGGAACTGTGATACTAAGTAACTCAACATCAAACTTATGTTGCATAGATCACGTGATGATTTTCGTGCGCCTGACCACTTGTATCCGAAGGCCCTTTTCAATGAGAAATAATAGCTGGAAAGTATTTCCAACAGTTTTCTTATCAACGGGAATCTGCGATAACGCCATAAGTGTTGTAGGAATAATGTGGTGCCTCTGCACTTTAAGTAATGGGATATATAAGTCGTCAGAATGATGAGATACTTGTGCGTTTAAAATAATGGGTTATGCGTGTTGTCAGAATGATGGGGTACCTGTGGACTTAAATTAACGGGATATGAATGTCGTTAAACTGAAGGGATAGCTCTGTGCTTAACGTAATAGGACATATGTTTTGTCAGGATGATGGGGTACTTGTGCGCTTAAAGTAATGGGATATGCAGTCACACTTCTTACAGTGATATTACTACTTATATATATTTGAATAGGCTCCTTCAGTATAGGAAGGTCTCAGGAAGCTCAGAATCTGGAAACGTTATTTACATAGCTGCTTTACATAACACTATAGAATAAGAACAATACATTCTTATGCTTCCCAAAGATGGCAAAATTTTAAAAGCTTTCAAAGTCATCGCCGTAGCAAAAAAAAAAAAAAAATTCAAGCAGACCGATACTCCCAGCCCTTGGAGTCCTAGTTTCGACTACGGTCTTGTTTTTCTATTAACCACTATCTATAGGAGTAGATTTAAAGCTTTGATGCTCCTAGGTCCAAGCCTTTTTTCCATTCCGTTTCTACGAGAATTTTGGGAAAGCTTCCAAAAATTCACGGATAGTGGAAACACTGAACAGAACGCAACTGATGAGTCAAAAGTAATTAAAGAGAGAGGTGAAACTGAACTCTCAGCTGCAATTTTTGGGAGACATCTGACAATTTATAAGTGGCCACGGAAATCCAGTGTTGTTTTAGAATCACTGTTTTTGTGAACAGACAGAGCGGTAGCGTAATGCACCTAGCACTTTGACGATAAACGTCAAAAAATAAACGTCAAAAAAACTTTGACGATCACGTCAATCCAGGTTTTTTAAGAAAAAAAGTCACTCAGTGATAATTTATTACGCCCTCTGGCACCTAGGCTTGGGCCAATAGGGCCTTTTGGCAAATCCGCACCTGACTATCTACCCTAAAAATTATATTTAAAGGTGCAGTTAATATGTGTTCTGTTTTTTTTCGGGGTGGAAAGGGATCTCTACATCCCCTCGTATACTCTTGGACTAGACGTATTTCAATTCAATTATACCGATTTCTTAAGAATTCTGTGACTTCAGGGACGCCAATTTACAAAAATATAGGGGAAGACAAGGATTAAAAAATCTTTTGAATGAGAATAAAAATAAAGGTATTTTTCATAATCAAGGATGGCAATTTTATCTTCTTTTTTCCAGTTTTTCAATGAGAATACCAAAAAATGTATTTTCAAATTTAGGTAAAAATTGAACTCCTCTCCCCGGTCGGCACCCCTGTTTGTCTCTGGTTGGCATCTATGCACATGAAATATGATATTGCGGTTTTCTTTGTGGTGCGTCAACATCCATATTAAATTCAAACCTTCCTTGGTTTTTTTCCATATGCGGAAAACCCAATAGAATGTTGCCAGGCTCTGAGTGAAAAACAGTGGAATGTGGACTAAGAATAATATATCCTCTTGTGCAATTATGGTTGAAGTGTTTTTAATTGTGTTGTTAGCAATAGGTTGCTTTGCAGAACCGTGAGTATTTACATTTTTTATTTACTTAACATGATTCTTTAAGAAAAAATTGAACTTCCTCTAATAGTTAATGAATCATTCAAAGGCAAATATCAGGCAAAGTCTTGGGAGGGTAACGCGAAAAGGGGGCCAAAAATTGAGCAAATTGACAATTTTATTTAAAAAGAGGTAAAAGGGGAAGAAACAAATGGATGTGTCAGAAAAAGCTTAGGTTACACCGGTCAACCCCTCACAAGAACTTGCTTGAACTGCCCCTGCAATAATAGGTGACAGTGCAGAATAACTCCTCTTGTAAAAAAAGTGCAGCATAATGTGCAGCATAACTCCTCTTCTGAAAAAAAAACAAAGTAATAACAAATTTTTTTATTAATCACATTCTGAAAAATCGATTTACATAGCCGCTTCTAATCAAGTTTATCCTTTCTCCCTCTAAAAACATAGCTGTAGCTCTGGGCTGTATTCAAGGGTTTTTTCATTTTGCTGGTTTTCTTTCTTTCTTTTTGTACCTACTACAATGATAACCACAAAATAACCAGAATCAGTAAAGTGGATGTCGCCTAAGTCTGTGTCCAGTAAGTGCGGAAGCAAATAAGCCAAGAATCTACTCTGAAAATCCAATAAATAGAAATTTTGTGAATTAAACAAAGCAAAAAATTTTTCACTTTAGTATTTAGTTTATTTAGTGCAGGAGGGGAATAAAATACATTGTTGCCGAATAAATAGTCATCAAGAAGCTTATCAAAAGTTAGGACTCCTTTTTTATCGGTGCAAAACCACTTTTTAAGCAATGTGTATTACGTAGGCACACTAAGCACATAGCCATAGCTGTGCCCTTTTGAAACACCCATGGATAATTCAAATTTATTATGCGCAGAACTATAATTTTGCTAAATTGAAAATATGTCAGTTGACATTAATTGAAATCAATGAAAACATGCTTGAAACTACAGACACGGATATTGTATTTTTCTTGGAGATTCGGAGATTCTAGTTTTCTACCTCCCTCCTTGCCTACACCTTCTACTTGTGACTCTATTTTAAAATAAATTTTCTGCACGAGAAATTCTCCATTGGGGAATCTTCTACTGGAAAAACTTTCAATTGAATGGGGGAGTAGATTTCCAAAAATTTCCTCGGGTGGAATCCCCGGCATGATTTGAAGAACGATCAGAAATTAAGTACAAACCATGTTTTTTTCAGATGAAAGTAGGCTAAGGAGAATTTTCCAGGCAGAATTCTCCGCAAGAAATTTTCTTGGAGGAATGTTTAGTGAGGATGAAATTGCCTTGGGGGATTTTTCCAGGGAAAGCGGGATTTTACACGGGAGAAACTTTCCATAGAGGAATTTTGTGGGGAGGGGATTTTCTATGAACGGAGAAGCGGATTCCCAACATTATTTGAAAAGCGATCAGGTGTTAAATTTTAAAGAAACGAGTTTTTTTCACTGAAAGTAAGGAACAACATTAAACTTAAAACAGAAAGAAATTATTCCTTATATGAGGACGTTGCCCCCCTCCTCAATTCATCACTCTTTACGCTAGATTTTGACTCTTTGACCCAATTATTTAAGAACTACTTCTGGAACTCAAGGGCCTTTAATTAGAATAAGATTTTTCTCTTAATTACTAAAATACATTACTGTGCGGAGAGAGGTATTGAGGAGGATTTATCCTACCTCTTTTTCAGATTATTCGGAGAAGTTTTAATGTTTTTCCTTACTTTCAGTTGAAAAAAAATTATTTTTTTATTTAATACCATGCAAGGGTATTCTGAACTTGATGTGACCTTCGCTAAAGCTTTGATAAAGAAATATAACGCTTACTCATAACCTATAAAACTAAGGGCTAAAAGGACCTGATGACACAGACACTTTTCAATTAAATCTAAGAGTGAAAATTTGGTCAGTGCACAAAAATTATATATATAATCTTCAGTAACTAAATTATAATTTCACAGACCCCTTATCTAAAAAAAACTTATTTTACATGCTGTCAGCATCGGGGCCCTTCATTTTTTTTTTATCTTCTAAGTACTGTCTCAAATTCTTCTACGCAGAATAACCTTTCATGCGCTTAATAACTTTCACAAAATGTTGGTTCTTTTCTGTATTGTTTCCTGTAACTTTAATGCTGTTTAGTATATTTTTAAATATTATCCATGTGTCTTTAACTCTTCCCTTCTCACTGACTGTAGCCCCGGTCGTATCTTTTATTGGGACCAGTTCAGATTGACTGTTGCCTGTCAATTTTTTAACTAGCCAACACATTATTTTACTACTATTCCATCTGGTCACATCTTTCAGATCTTCAGCAATTTCATACATGGCTTCCATGACACCTATGAAATTTACATTTTGAGAATTTCTCTACTTTCCCCATATTTTTCTTATTTTCATTTGATTTATATCCCAAATACTTCTTACACAAGTTCATCCTCTTCTCTACTAAATTATAAACATTTTCTCTGATTCTAGCTCCGTTTCCAACTTTCCTCCCCGAGATATCATCTACTACTTCAAAAACTATTTTCCTAAAATTGTTCTATAGATTGCCATTGTTATGCCAAATTTTAGATATTCCAGTTTAAAATTCCAATTTTCTTGGAGAGTTACCTCGCATATCTTCATTCTGGAGTCTAACAAAGACTAAACTTCCTGGAAGATGGTCACAATACCTTATGAAGGAATATCAAAGAATTTATACATACGTTAAGCCTAGGATTATCGGTGTTACCATGCAAAAAAGGTTTGGGAATTTCACTGTCATGAGCTAGAGGTCTTGAGGGGCCCAAATATATATATTGCTTGAGCATCACAAGTCTTGAAGGAGTCAGAGGTCTTGAAGGAATAGCATTCTCACCACTTTGCTTTGTTGTCCCCGCAGCACAAACCTTTGGCTTTTGGTTCGAGAGGCCTCTTCCCGGTTGCGCTTCGCCTGGAATTAAGATTAAATTTAATTTTTTTTTATGTAGCTTAAATCTTAAAATCACAGTTTTTCTTAAATTCATTTCAAATAAATCATTCCCTTTTTCCTCATACCCCTCAGGACTGCTTACTTTCCCTCTTCTTCTATATGATTGTCTATAATTTAAGCTTAGCAGCACTTCTTAGAGTGGCAACAATGACTTGACACGGTACATTTTCTTTGAACAAAGCCTAAAAACAACGTGATTTTAAGAGCCAATAAGTTTGGCTCTTTCCTGTAATTAAGTTTTTAAAAAATTCCACAAAATTAGCTTTTCGACACAAAGTAAACAATTTCATTAAACCAAAAATTAGCACAAATAGAATCAAATAGTCTACCAAAGTGAAGGTGACTCATGTTAATAATAACTGAATGTTTGAAAAAATGGAATATTTTGACAGAAAACTTTGTTCTGAATGAATATTATAGGCCCTAAGTATTCTTTGCTCCGTTATTGAATTTTTGCTTTCATTCTCTCTATAATAAATAATAATAAAAAAGAAAACAGTCTATTTTGCATTTGAGCTATAACATTTTTATTCAACGCCATTTAAATGTAGTAAGCGTAATATTCTGAAAAAAAGAATAAATTTGAATTTAATAAATCACACCCTTTGCCCTTATATCCTTGTACCTGCTTACTTTTCCCCTTCTTCATTGTCAGAAACCTATAACCAAATGTATATCTGCTCCCCAGCTTAAATTATCAACTTTATATGCAAGTATTTAAGTTTAGGAGTAATTTTCACCCCAGGAGCATGAAACAAAACTTTTGCAAAGAAAAAATAAAGAAAAAAGTTTAAACAAATTGGCATAATCCAGCTGCCTGAGAATTTTATTTAGGGTATGCACGTTTCTTCCTTTGAATTCCCCTTTTCCCCTTCCCCTTTTCATAAATGGAATTGAGCAGAAAAAAGCCTTAATTTTTACGATTAATCATGACTTGCCAATTTAATCAGAATCTAGGTCACCCTCCTCAAAAATCATATATTTTGTTTAATGATAAGTCGGGCGATTTAATCAGAAAAAATTCTAAATTATGAAACACTCGTAGTACGAGAGTACTGATCTTTACTGGTTGATAAGAATGAACTTTTTCACACAATTATTGCAAGACCAGCTGTTCGCTTTAAGCCCAAAATCTGACAGATACTAAGTTGTGTTTAACCCATGCAGTTGCTTCTAGAATTTTAACTCTTCTCCTTGATTAAGCTTGAAAGTGGTTTAATAGGGAACAGAAATTTCGTGGACAATAGAAGATTATTATACCTCCGATAAAACTTTTTATGAGGAGCGGGGTTAGGTTTTTACTTCTTTATCTAATATAGGGAGTTATATCAGATCAAATCTGGGTATGCTCATCTTATTTTTTGGTGGGGGAGGGGGTATATAAATAGAGAGATTCACCAGCATATAAGCAGAAATCCAACTCGTCTTTAAATGTCTATAGGCAAACATTTTTTGAATCAAGTTGCATCTTCAAAAAGTAATGAAATGATGGTGAGATTGATGAGATTACTCATTCAATACCCGTTTTAACCCCCCGGAGACAATAAAATTACCCGATCCCACTAGAAGGATAGCAGATCACGTGACGCTTCTGTTTCCTGGAAGTAGCGGTACAATCTATGTTTACCTACAAGCCTTTGTTCCTAGGAAAATCAATGGATGTTAAGTCTCTTTAACCGTTCTGCCCATTGAAAATGACGCATGAAAAGCGTCAAGCATGAAAATATTGGGTGATGAAGAATCGGTATCATACTCTCACTTGAGGGGACCCTGAAGTTTTATTTCCTGGCCACTGTAGGTTTTTTTTAACACTCAAAGAATAGCCCTCCCTATTGCGTATAGCACCTGCATCTCTTAGAGAACATTCCCTATTACGTAACATACACCTGCATCTCGAAGATGTTTTTAAAAAAGTGTTGGGACCTGGATTTGAAGAGATACCTGGCTTTTTGGAAGCATTATGGTGTCACTACTATGGTTTTTCACACTTGGCGATGATTATTCTAACAACATGAGCCAAAATCCTACAGAGAAAATATCAAGCCTCTTACCTCCAACTCATTATATATCAACGGCTACAACCATTACACTACTATGGGAAGAATCCATAATAGATAACTTAGCTACAAAGAAGTTATAGAAAGGTTCAAGTTTAATAAATTTGAATGGAGATGAGATGTCAAATTTTCACCAAAAGCTCTCCTAAAAAAAGTTAAAAACGATTTTTCGGTGGATAAGCAAATAAACCTAAACTTTTTTGTACTATGATTTCCTATTAGAACCAGGACTTATCTACACTGAAGTAGCGAGATAAATAAAAAGGCACTATATAGCAGGAAGCTACCAAATATCAATACTGCAATGGGTTCGGGGTGGCTTAGGTTCTCAGATTTAAACGTTCAGAGAGTAGGGGGAGCAAAGGACCTCGATTTTGATAGAATGCTCTTCCTTTCTCTGATCATCCTAAATGTCTTGTAGCATAATCCTTTATGGGACCATCATCATTTCCCTGTTATCAAAACAATGTATAGGCTGTGCACATTCCTGAAAACGGTTTTGAGGATGAAAATGGATATTTGAGGTATTGTTGAAGGTGCAATTTGACGTCAAATTATGACTTGGAGGGGGAGGTAGATGAAATGCTCTAAAGATTATGTCACCGATCTGCTAAAAGTTTTCTGGTGAAGTGGCAATGTAAACAGAAAGAAGCCATGTGGACCGATCTTATCAAAACAGTACATCTGGGATGTTTCAGGAACAGTTTTGGGATAAAATGAAGGAATAGGGCTATTTTTACGGTTAAGTTGACTTCGAAATTTGACATAAATCGGGTGGAGGGATAAGAAGTGAGTCTAAATTAACTGTTTATCCAGGACTCGATCTTCCAGGCCATTCCCGCAATCTAGATGTTTTGGAAATTCATGTACACTACTCAGATACGCATGTAGCTATCCAGAGTATGTCTTAGAGAGAGAGAGAGAAGTTTATTAATATTAAATAGAAGACAATACAAAATAAAATTCAAAATCGAATTACAATACACATAATTCCCTCGAAAGGCTACATGGCCATGATGGAATTAAATTCAAAAAACTAGTTTTTTTCTAACTGAAAGTAAGGAGCGACATTAAAACTTAAAACGAACAGAAATTACTCCGTATATGAAAAGGGTTGTCCCCTTCGCAATCCCTCGCTTTTTACGCTAAAGTTTTAGATTGTTTTAAAAAGTAGAATTGGGCAAAGAGTCAAACTTTAGCGTAAAGAGCGAGGGATTGCGGAGGGGACAACCCATTTCATATGCGGGGTAATTTCTGTTCGTTTTAAGTTTTAATGCCGCTCCTTACTTTCAGTTAAAAAACTATTTTTTTTTTTTATTTCTGAACGTTTTTGAATTAATGCATGTTTGATTTTGGCTCTCCGTACATGAATTATTGAAATGAAATTTGCATATTAATTCTTTTTTTTTGGCTAATGTTTTTCTCTTAGTTTTGATGAGACGATTTTGAGAAATAAGGGGTGGGGAAGGAGGTTTAGTTGCCCTCCAGTTCTTTGGTTACTTAAAAAGGCAACTAGAACTTTTAATTTTTAACGAACGTTTTTATTAGTAGAAAATATACGTAACTTAAGAATTAACTTACGTAACAAACTTTTATATTCTTATATTTTTGATTATATATATGAGGGGGTTTGTCCCCTCGTTAATACCTCGCTCTTCACACTAACTATAAAGTTTTGTCCCAATTTAATAATTGGGATAATGACCCAACTTTAATAATGACCCCTGAATCAGAAAGGCCGTAGAATAAATAGTTGAATTTTACTAAAAATGCTTTAGCATAAAGAGCGAAGTATTTATCTCCTCCTAAATACATTGCTCTTTATGCTAAAATATTTTTAGAACCCCTCATATGCGTAATAATCTCTGTTCGTTTTAAGTTTTAATGCTACTCCTTACTTTCAATTGAAAAAACTTTTTCATGTTTATATTTTCATTGTTTTTGTTTTTTTTAATAGCAATGCTAGAAAATCCTGCGCCGTTTTCATTGAATTTCTCTTCCCCCATGAAATATTCCTCTAATGAAAGATCCTCCCACATAGCCTCATCCCCTCAAACCCACACCCAAACCAAAAAAATCCCCCTGAAAACTTCGGTACACTTCCCAATAATCATTACTGTATGTAAACATTGGTCAAAGTTTGTAACTTGCAGCCCCTCCCCCAGGGACTGTGGGGGAGTATGTCATCCCCAAAGACATAGTTATAATGGTTTTCGACTATGCGGAACAAAATGGCTATCTCAAAATTTTGATCCGTTGACTTTGGGAAAAAATGAGCGTGGGAAGGGGACCTAGGTGCCATCCAATTTTTTTGTCACTTAAAAAGGGCACTAGAGCTTTTCATTTCCGTTAGAATGAGCCCTCTTGCAACACTCTAGGACCACTTGGTCGATACGATGACCCCTTGGGAAAAAAAACAAAAACAAACAAATAAACACGCACCCGTGATCTGTCTTCTGGCAAAAAAATACGAAATTCCACATTTTTGTAGATTGGACCTTGAAATTTTTTAAAGGGTTCTCTGATACGCTGAATACGATGGTGTGATTTTCGTTAAGATCCTATGAATTTTAGGGGGTGTTTCCCCAAAATAAGGCAAATTTTCTCAGACTTGTAACTTTTGATGACAAAGACTAAATTTGATGAAACTCGTATATTTAAAATCAGCATAAAAATCCGATTCTTTTGATATATCTTTTAGCATCGAAGTTCCGTTTTTTAGAGTTTCGTTTCCTATTGAGCCGGGTTGCTCCTTACTACAGTTCATTACCACGAACTGTTTGAAAGGGGCGATATGAACGCCAGAAATAGACTTATTATATCCTCGTCAACATTTTTTGAGCAAAATAAATAGTCCAAACTTTGATTCAATTTCAAGGTTTGGTAGCACATAAGGGCTTGAGAGGAGGGCTAGCTATCCTCCATTAACTTTTGGCCCCTAAAAAGAACCAATAAGATGCTATACTTCGAATCAAATAAGCTCTTGTCAAGTTTCTATAGCCACCCCTTTTATACGCTTGCGAAAAGGACTGGAAGGGGGTTTATGCCATTCCGGGATGAAAATGTATTGAACCTGTTGACGATTTTTAACAAAATGGATATTCTAGGATTTTGATTGGGTGTCTTAAGGGTTGTAGTTTGTGTTAAAAAAAAAGAAGACGAGAGGAGATCGGTTGCCTTCTAGTCACTCCAAAATCCTAGGAATGCCACTGGAGCTTTCAATTTCCAGTCGGAAGAGTCCCTTTTGAAATTGCCACACTCACCCTGGGTCTTATCCGATATTTTTTTTTTTAGAGGGGGAGGGGTTAGTAGATGATTTTCTTTCGGGGTGGGGAGTACAAAAAAAAACACTATAACTCACCAACAATTTGTTTATATTGATTTTGTTACATTTTTAATTGTTGGACAAGCATTTCAGGGTGAGGGTTAAAACCCCCTACCCGCTGGAGACGGCCTTGCACTCACTCCCTCCGTCTGAAGTGGCCAGGAAAAGATAATACATTGCAAAGACCTGGTTCTTTACATAGTTAATACTAGAATGCTGCCTCTGATTTCTTCATTATTTGGGGAAGGGGGGTCCTAAAATTCTACCCCTTACTATAATATTCAATAGGTGGTATTCCAGTTTAATATTGGCAACTTCTTCTTCTTAAGGTTAGGGTTGCAATTAGTGTGTTTTTAGCTGGCATCTATGTATATAAACAATGACATTGCGTTGTTGTGTGGTTTGTCAACATTCAAATCAAATTTAAAACTTCCTTGGTATTTTCCATTAGTGGAAAACCCAATAGAGTATCAACAGGCTCTCAGTTAAACGAGAATTTTATCTCAGAATAATATATACTCTTGAGGAAACATGGTTAATTTGCTTTTAGCTGGGTTGTTAGCTATTGGTTGTATTGCAGAACCGTGAGTATTAATCATTGTTGTAACTTGTGCAGATTCAGTGGGCGTCAATTGTAGGGGCACCACTTAGGGATATGGGGGGAGGGGGTAATTCTCCCCCCACTAGACTTTGGAAAATGCCTTCTTGTTTCTATTTCATACCTATTGTTTACTTTATCATGGCTATCTGGTCGTTTTTGCCCCCACCCTACAATTCTTTTTTTGTTTTTGCTCTCGCTACATTTTGTGAATTGACACCACTGGCTCATTTGGAAACTTGCAATTCTTTTAATGAAAAATAGGTAATGGTTACCATGCTATTTTTCGCCTTTTCTGAACTAAACATATTTGTAAAAAAAAAAATCTTAGTTCATCAGATTCAGATGATGTATATTTTTGGGGGATTTTACGAGTCATTTCCGGGTTAACTTCATCCCTGAACTCTTTGATAAAGACATAGGCTATATCCAAAGATTTTTTATTGGTTTATACTAATTTTGTGCTTATCATGGTTGGGGTCAGGGGCGTAATATGCTATGGGGAAGGAAGAGATACTGCCCCGCCCCAGAAATAAGTTTGTCCCCCAGATCTCAGTTACCCCTGCCCCCAGCTGAAATTTAATTTCTTTAAAAATCTTCTCAAAATTAAGATAAGACGCCATATTTTAAGCATCCACGGAAACGGGTGTTTTTTTAGCTTATGTTTGCCTCTATTTATTACTTTTGCCCCTATTTTTTCATTTGGTAAAATTTGCTCCAACTCCCCCCCTCCAGTATTTTGATGAAATTACGCCAAAGGTTGGAGTGATAGCTGCAACCTGGTAAAGAGGGAAGTATGATCCATAGCAACCAAAATTCTAAAGACACACTTTGAAAAAAAAAACTTTTTAAAGAAAAACAAACTAACCTATAAATAAAGGTATAGGTAAGATGAGAAAAATAAAGAAACAATCGAAGAGGGATGGACAGAAGATTTGGAATGGACTAAACCGTGATAAAGTTACTGGAAATGATGTAGGAGAGAATGAAAAGTTTGTCACACTTCGCAAATGAAGGAATATTTATTTAGATTTAGAAACACAACTGAAAGGTTTCAAAGGATCCGAGGATTGGCTAATGTTAATAGGCCTACTACAAAAAAATGAATCGTAGTTCATAATTAAGGAGTGAAAGAAGCACTTTCTTAGTTTTTTTTTAGAGGAGTAAAAACTAATTTTTTTAAAGAAAATAGAGTCTAGAAAATTGAGAACTAGGTATTAAATAATATAGAAGGGAATAATTTGGTTAGCTATGTCAGACCTGTTGCTATGATTACTTGTAACTACGACGCACTTCATGGAGGGGCGAAAGGAATGTCACATTCCTTCTTAGAATAAACTATAATTATTCGAAAATTGACAAGATATATATATATATATATATATATATATATATATATATATATATATATATATATATATATATATATATATATATATATATATATATATATATATATATATATATATATATATATATACTGTTAATGTTAAGAGGATTTGGTGAGAGGTATTGGTCTCCTATACTGGTCTCATTTGCCTTTTTGGATGTTAGTTAGGAATCAATAGTACGAGGAGTGCAAGTGATCTCGTCAAGTAGACAAGGCCCAGGGCTATGCCTCTTGTGGATTACCTTTTACTTGTCACCCAACTGTGTAATGGTAACTGACCTCCTCTAAGCCAAGGTTCAGGTTTTTTTCACAGTTAAAAAAAGTTTGGAAGAATAGGAAAATAAGTCAACGTTCTATATTGAATCGAATGGGCTCTTCTCAAGTTTCTTTGTCAACCCCTTCTATACCCTTGGCTAAATGGCTGGAAAAGGGCTTATGCCATTCCGAAGCGAAAATTTGTTCGTCCTGTCGATAGTTTTGAACAAAATGGCTATCCCAAGATTTTGACTGTGTGCCTTAAAGGGTGGTCGGTGTTTATCCCCCTGTAAAATCCTCCCCGCGGAAAATACCCCTCCCTGAAAATACCCCCTCCCAGAAATAACTCCTACCGCCCCCCGCAGAATACATGAAAAATAGAAAATGATGGAGTCTAATAGAAAAAAAAATCAAAAAGATGTAAAAAAAAAAATGTCCATGAAAAAGGCTATCTTAGGCTGCGCACTAGCGCTACCTTAGTAAAGAACAATGTTTACACATTGTATTATTTACTTTGTTTTATTGTATTTTTTTATTATTATTTTCTGGTTTTAGACCAGGGCAGTTCGTATAGAAGGAGTTGTCGTAGGAACTTCAAAAAGGGCACAATTGATTGTACATTGAGATGGGTAGTTCCCTGTTATAGTCGAAAGTGATTGGAGGGTTAATAGCTCCCCCCACCCATCATTTCCCCAAGCCCTTCCGATCAAAATTTTGAGATAGCTATTTCGTTCAGCGTAGTTGAAAAGTCCGGAAATCATATCTTTGAGGATGACATCCCCACAGCTCTTTGGACAAGAGCTGTAAGTTATATCCTGGGGGTATTTAAGGTTTTTATAGAATTGGGGTCGTATAAACTTCAGTTGGGGCTTTTTCTAAGTAAAAAAAAACGTACGGATGCACGTATTAAAAGGTCATATAAGCAATATCATATGCAGTGCTGCTCTATCATAGCTATTAATATTTATATTTTTATATTTTTTGATTTGTAATTGGAAGCTATAGAGCCCTTTTTAAGATTCAAAACTAATTTGAGAGCAACCAGTCCCGCTTTCCACACCCATCATTTCTCCAAACACCTCCAACCAATACATACTTTAAACGGGACTCATTGGATTGGTAATCAGAAGTTCTGGTGCTCTTTTTGAGAATAAAAGTGATCAGAGTGTAGCTACCATCCCCCGCTCGTCGTATTTTCCGAAATACGTGAAATATAAATTTGAGACTCGCATTTTATTCAAAATAGTCCAAAGAGCATATAACAAGGCTTTTGGGGTTGATAAAAACCATTAGAGCCTGGGGATGAGTGTTGTAATTTATGCCCCTGGGGCATTTAAGGTTTGAATGGAACAGATGGTTGATTAAACTTTAGGGGTAGCTCATTTGGTTGGAATCGAAAGTTCTAGTTCCCTTTTAAGAGTCAAAAACTATGGAGGTCTACAAGACCCCCCCCCAGCTACCCCTCTTTTCACCAAACGAAAATATCTCAATAACGACTTACATTATTCAGTTAGGCCTTTCGCGGTAAGTTGTGGCGGATCTTGAAAAAGCCAGAAGATACTATGTGTACATTTTAAATACTGCTTCTACGGTTACTGTAGCTAATGACACTAAGATCATCTTTTGAAACGTTTAGGGGGGCTTACAATTAAGTAAAAAAAACGTACGGATGCACGTATTAAAAGGTCATATAAGCAATATCATATGCAGCGCTGCTCTATCATAGCTATTAATATTTATATTTTGATATTTTATTTATATTTTATATTTATTTATATTACATATTTTTTATTTATCTATTTATTCATATTTTATTTATTTGTTTATATTTTATGTTTATTATATTATATATATTTAAATTTTATTTATTTATGTATATTTTACATTTATTTATATTTAGTTATATTTTATTTATTTATTTATATTTTAGCAGAGCTAATTTGACTGGAAATTCCAAGTTCCAGTACCCTTTTTAAGTGTCAAAAGTGTTTGGAGGGCAATCAGCCCTCCTCTTTAGCTCATTATTTTCGACTACACTTTCAGTCAAATTTTAAGACATCCGTTTTGTTAAACATAGCTGAACCGTCTTGTAACTATATCTCTAGGGCTATTGTGTAGGCCAACCCCTCACAGTTATGTAATTTGCTCTGTATGCTTAAAGACCAAATGTTGCTTTAAGGTTAAATCATAACGCACTGTGTGTATGCTGGTTGCAACTAAGACATCTCAGCATTTCCCAAGAAAGACTGAGGGTATTAAGTGCAAACATTCAGAGCTACTTCTACTCCTACTTCTGCTCTTAAAATTGAACTAAATCAAAAGCGTGTTAGTGTGTAACTCAAATCGAACAGAAATAAACATGAGTTTTTTTTTCCAATTTTTTAACTTACTTTTGGTGTGTAAATTTCTCCTTATTGCTTTCCTTAGAACTTCTCAAAGAAACTGAAAAAAACACCTCAAATAAAATTCTCAATTTTGGGAAACCCAGTTTTCAAGGGGGGGGGTATTCTCTGGGGGGAGGGTATTTTCCATTGGGGTATATTTTTTTTTGGGGGGGGGCAGGCTTAATTTTCATGGGGTACCTTCCGCAGGGGTATTTTCCGGAAGGGGTTTTTCCGCATGTATATTTACATTAAAAATGAGAACAAATGAGGAATTCTACTTTCAAACAGTTCGTGGTAACAAACTGTAGTAAGGAGCGACCCGGCTCAATAGTAACCAAAATTTTGCCCCGCTCTTTACGCTAAATTTGTACTGTTTTAAAAAGAAGAGTTGAGAGAAAGAGTCAAACTTTAGCGTAAAGAGTGGGGCGTTGATGAGGAAGCAGCCCCTTTCATATACGAAGTAATTTCTGTTCGTTTTAAGTTTTAGTGTCACTCCTTACTTTCAGTTAAAAAAACTTGTTTTTTTTATATTTAATCTTTGAAAAGGATCTATATATTCGTTAAACAGCTTTTGGCAGTAGCGAGCACTAAATTTAGAAAGGAGAAACCTGAAAGCTAAAAAAAGGAGCTAAAAATAAGTGCCGCAACACATTTCAAGAGAGGATAAGGCTTTCTTTAGAAGGTGTAAATGTTTTAATTTTTATGGATCAAATGCGCTGCTAAATTTAACTATATAGTTTTGTAAAATTAAATAGTATTGTAGTTTTTTTTATAGGAATGACGCATGGGCGGATAATAGATAGACATATTTATTAACAAATTAACTAACATAATTTTTATACATTCCTAATAAGGGGCAATTAATGCCAGAATTGCCTCTCACTCTATTGGAATTAATTTCTTGGCTTTTTCTAGAATTAGCCATGGCCTGATGTCCATAAATAATTTGAACTGATATTTGACTGAAATGTCAGCAAAATTTTACATCCATTTTGTTGGCGAGCTTGTGAATCAAAGCTGGTGTCACCACAGGGAACTTCCGAATTGGTCAAATTACTCAAATTAAAATTCCTTTGAGGTGATTTTTAGCATTTTCCTAATAGATGTTCAAGAAAAGTTTTAGGGATTGTCCGTTCCTGCCCTATAACAAGTAAAATTCGCTTTATTTATTTGAAAAACGAAATTAACGTCTCCTGAAGATGTAAAATTGATTAAAAACACAAGTATCTATCTCTGCCACAAAACATGAGAAATTTAGCGGTTTTTCTAAGATTCATTCATTTATTTGGATATTTTATCCACGCTTTACAAATTATGGCAAGACCGCCCAATTCATTCTAAATTCCATTCTAAATCAATTTCCATTCCATTCCATCAAATTCCATTCTAAATCCATTCTAAATAGTTTCGTTGCACAAACTAAATTTTAATATGGCCAAGATAGTGTGATTCTGTATGACACCGTGCCCTCTTAAATTCCTTTTAAGGAAATATAAGTGCCGCCAGCTGATTGGATTCTCTTTTCTATAGGTTTTACAGCAAGTGCTTGTATAGGATGCAGGGTACACGATTGTCAAACCCAGATAAGGCCGTGATTAAGTTAACTTGAAAACATCAAGGTTCAAAATCAAAGTTAGGATAGCCCTCTGTGTCTCAATTCTCTAAAGACCACCGATTGTCAAAAACCCTTCAAATAGCACTTATTCATTGGTGAAAATAGTACGTTAGTTTTACCAGATTGTCAATCTGGTCTCTAGGGGTGTTATCGGCGATCTGAAACGATTCTTTCTGGCAAAAAACGTAAAAATTTTAGGTAGCTGAAAATATTCTATGGGACTGTTCGAAAACATGAAAATACATCGGAAAATGGTTGCAATCGTCTTACAGGTTATTTTTTTCTGCTCATGATAGTACCGATTTTGTTCTAAAAGCAATATCCTTCATATATTACACTTGTGAAAAAGAGCGACATTCCATCAGTTCACTTAATCACGGCTACAAGCACCAGATTCAAAGAGTATGATCACTTGTAACTCAGGTTCAATCTCGAGCTGGATTTACTTATTCCAGTTACAAGAAAGAATTTCTCATTTTAGTGTGCTGAACTATAAATCAATTACACCATATTCTTTTCAAATATTTTAATATTTGATCCTGAAGAAAGTAAGGTTTTAGACACTTTAGAAACGTCATCTGAAAACACAACTAAAAGCTTTGGTTACAAAGAGAACCCCTCTATTAAGTACACTCAGAGCACAAAACTGTATTTGGGGTCATAATTGGATAAAAAAAAAACTAGCCTGGTTGGATTTTGAGCTCTTCAAAACCTTACTTTACATAACCAGATATACAAGCTCTAGACAAGTTAGAAACGTCATCTGAAAACACATCTAAAAGCTTTGGCTACTAAGAGAACTTCTCTATTAACTGTACTCAGAGCACCAGACCATATTTTGGGTCACAACTGAATAAAAAGAAAATCAAGTCTGGTTGGATTTTGAGCTCTTCAAAACCTTACTTTGCATAACCAGATATACAGGCTCTAGACAAGTTAGAAGTGTCATCTGCAAACACAATTAAAAGCTTTGGTTACTAAGGGGACCTCTCTATTAACTACACTCGGGGTACCGAACCATATTTGTTTCATAATTGAATTAAAAAAACTGATCTGGTTGGATTTTGAGCTCTTCAAAACTTTACTATACATAACTTGATACACAGGTTCTACCACTTGGAAGTACAATTAAATTATGGCAAAATTAAACTCTTATTTAGATACGGTCTTTATCCCTACAATGATATAACCTGGGAGGGAGTTTCGGGTTGGGGGTTCAAAACCTAGCCCTAGATGTTGAAATGGCTCCTTTTGATTTTATGAGGGCTCTGGAATGGCATTATCCGCATTTTAACGTATCCTTCAGAATTATTTGAATCTCTCACGAGGTGAATTCTTAGTTAAATCTGTAAGCGTCTTGAATTTGCGGAGTTTTTATAAAATATCTGAAAACCGGTCGCCTTGTAGCTCCAATTGCTCCTCCAGCGGGACATTTCCGCCATTGTGCATCTCTTTACACCCAAATTGCAGATTTCAAGCTGCTTGTTGCAAATTTGACCTCATGTGGCTCTAGCCATAGTTTACTAGGTTTGACTGTCTCCTGTCTGAGTGAAAGAGTGAACTGTCTCCTCGAACTTTTTTTACGAAACCTTAAACGAAAAAGGTGGTCGTAGAGGCTTAGACGCAGGATTATTTAACTGAAAATTTTGACTTCTGAGAGGATTAGCACCCACCCTTGCATTCTGTTTTGCCTCTGAGCACTTGTAACCTAAAAAGACATTAAAATAAAATTTTTCATTTGGCCAAATTCACTTCTCTGTGCCAGCTATGGAAAGCTTCACGCCATACATACCAAACTTCCGCTGCTCCGCAACACGTGTTGCTTGTCAACTGATGTATACATTTTAGAAAGTTCACTGTCCCTTTAGTTTGTTGAATATTTGCTTTTTATGTTAGTTGCGTAGATCTTCGAATAATTCACTGTGGATTCCAGCCAGATTTTTAATGACGCCTGACCGCTGTGGTGCAACTTACAGGTCTTGAGATAATAATAGTCGGAAAACTTGTTTCTAATTCTTAGTAAAGGCAGTTCTTTTTCTTAAAAGATTACGTATCAACAATGGCATGTCCGTTAGCAGTTAATATTCTGCCAAAATTAAACAATTATAATTTCTCTTTTAATGTTTTCCTTTTAATTATTCCAAATTGCGAACTTGGCAGTAGGGGGTAGTATTTCTTTTCTTCGGCCTTGTTTTTAGGTGCACCACAGTGGCATCAATTGGATAGAGGGTATTTCTCCCCTCCCTAAGAATTTTATGAAATACTTTTGGTATTTTCACTGAAAAAGCGTTCTTTTTTATAGAGCAATTTTTTTAAAGATTACCCCGCTAGATTTTTGAAAATACGTTTTTGCCGCCCTTCCCAACCTATGTTTTTTTTTTTTGTTTAATCACGTCTTTTTTGCACGGCGTTTAGGAAATATGCAGCAGTGGCTGACTTCTATACTCCATCGATTTCTATTAGGCTTTGCTTGTCGTTTCGCTCTCCCTCCCCCCTCTATTTCGTGTTTCTTCTACTTTTTCCTTTTTTTTGTATCTAACGGCAAAGACGATATTGTTTTCAAAAAATGTAACTAATGCATAGTCTTAACCATATTTTACAAGTATATATACATAAATATATTGAATTATAATATGACAGGAACAAAAAAAATAACAAATTTTGATGTTACAGTAAAATTAATTTCTCTTTTTACACTAAAAATAAAGTAAGAAAGGTTTTATATTTTTCTTATATTTTATTATTTTATAATTTCCTGTAAAATTAACGATTGGGTAATTTGCTTTGGCCAAAGATGCAACGCAAAAAACCAATCAGATACACGACAAAGCCGTTTTACACATAAGCCCCCTATCGAAGAAGGGTCCAGTAGCTGCGGCAGCTATAGTACTAATTAAATTAGCTCATTTTTTATTCGTGAAATAAAAAAACAAGTCTTTTTAAATGAAAGTAAGGAGCGGCATTAAAACTTAAAACGATCAGAAATTACTCCATATATGAAAGGGGCTTTTCTTCTTCAACGCCCCGCTCTGTACGCTAAAGTTTGACTCTTTCTCTTAGCTCTACTTTTTGAAAAAGGAAAAAACTTTAGCGTAAAGAGCGGGGCGTTGGGGAAGAAAAGCCCCTTTGATATACGGAGTAATTTCTGTTCGTTTTAAGTTTTAATGTCGCTCCTTACTTTCATTTAAAAAAACTTGTTTTTTTTATTTAATTTCTGGACGTTTTTTAATTCATGCATGTTTTGATCTTGGCTCTCCGCACATAAATAATTAAAACGAAATATGCATATTAATTTTATTTTTATCTAAATGGCTTTCTCATAGTTTTAATCGGAAGATTTTGAGATAAAAGAAGAAAGGGAGGTAGCCTAGCTGCCCTCTAATTTTTTGATTACTTAAAAAGGCAACTAGAACTTTTAATTATTTTACGAACATTTTCATTAGTAAAAAATATACGTAATTTACGAATTAACTTACGTTACGAACTTCTATATTCGTATATTTTTATTGCGTATATGAGGGAGTTCACCCCTCGTCGATACCTCGCTCTTTACACTAAAGCTGAAATTTTGTCCCAACTTCTTAAGAATGACCCTTGAATCACAAAGGTCGTAGAATAAATAGTTGAAATTACTTAAAAATACTTTCGCGTAAAGAGCGAGGTATTACGAGAAGGTAAACCCCTCATATGCGCAATAATTTCTCCTCGTTTTAAGTTTTAATGCTGCTCCTCACTTTCAGTAGAAAAAACTTCTCATATTTATTTTTTCCTTGTTTTTTTCAATAATGCAAAAAAATCCTGCGCCCCCTTCATTGAAAAATCTTTTAAACTCTTAGAAATCTTTTCAAAATTAAGATAAGACGCCATATTTTAAGCATCCACGGAAACGGGTGTTTTTTTTAGCTTATGTTTGCCTCTATTTATTATTTTTGCCCCTATTTTTTCATTTGGTAAAATTTGCTCCAACTCCCCCCCCTCCTTCCAGTATTTTGATGAAATTACACCAAAGGTTGGAGTGATAGCTGCAACCTGGTAAAGAGGGAAGTACGATCCATAGCAACCAAAATTCTAAAGACGCACTTTGAAAAAAAAAACTTTTTAGAGAAAAACAAACTAACCTATAAATAAAGGTATAGGTAAGATGAGAAAAATAAAGAAACAATTGAAGAGGGATGGACAGAAGATTTGGAATGGACTAAACCGTGATAAAGTTACTGGAAATGATGTAAAAGAGAATGAAAAGTTTGTCACACTTCGCAAGTGAAGGAATATTTATTTAGATTTAGAAACACAACTGAAAGGTTTCAAAGGATCCGAGGATTGGCTAATGTTAATACTACAAAAAAATGAATCGTAGTTCATAATTAAGGAGTGAAAGAAGCACTTTCTTAATTTTTTTTAGAGGAGTAAAAACTAATTTTTATAAAGAAAATAGAGTCTAGAAAATCGAGAACTAGGTATTAAATAATATAGAAAGGAATAGTGTGGTTAGCTATGTCAGACCTGTTGCTATGATTACTTGTGACTGCGACGCACTTCATGGAGGGGCGAAAAGAATGTCACATTCCTTCTTAGAATAAACTATAATTATTCGAAAATTGACAAGATATATATATATATATATATATATATATATATATATATATATATATATATATATATATATATATATATATATATATATGTATATATATATATATATATATATATATATATATATATATATATATATATAAATATATATATATATATATATATATATATATATATATATATATATATATATATATATATATATATATATATATACTGTTAATGTTAAGAGGATTTGGTGAGAGGTATTGATCTCGTATACTAGTCTCATTTGCCTTTCTGGCTGTTGGTTAGGAATCAATAGTACAAAGAATGCAAGTGATCTCATCAAGTAGAAAAGCCCAGGGCTATGCCTCTTGTGGATTACCCTTTTACTTGTCACCCAACTGTGTAATGGTAACTGACCTCCTTTAAGCCAAGGTTCAGGTTTTTTTCACAGTTAAAAAAAGTTTGGAAGAATAGGAAAATAAGTCAACGTTCTATATTGAATCGAATGGGCTCTTCTCAAGTTTCTTTGTCCACCCCTTCTATACCCTTGGCTAAATGGCTGGAAAAGGGCTTATGCCATTCCGAAGCGAAAATTTGTTCGTCCTGTCGATAGTTTTGAACAAAATGGCTATCCCAAGATTTTGACTGTGTGCCTTAAAGGGTGGTCGGTGTTTATCCCCCTGTAAAATCCTCCCCGCGGAAAATACCCCTCCCTGAAAATACCCCCTCCCAGAAATAACTCCTACCGCCCCCCGCAAAATACGTAAAAAAATAGAAAATGATGGAGTCTAATAGAAAAAAAAAATCAAAAAGATGTAAAAAAAATGTCCATGAAAAAGGCTATCTTAGGCTGCGAACTAGCGCTACCTTAGTAAAGAACAATGTTTGCACAATGTATTATTTACTTTGTTTTATTGTATTTTTTTTATTATTATTTTCTGGTTTTAGACCAGGGCAGTTCGTATAGAAGGAGTTGTCGTAGGAACTTCAAAAAGGGCACAATTGATTGTACATTGAGATGGGTAGTTAATTGTTATAGTCGAAAGTGATTGGAGGGTTAATAGCTCCCCCCACCCATCATTTCCCCAAGCACTTCCGATCAAAATTTTGAGATAGCTATTTCGTTCAGCGTAGTTGAAAAGTCCGGAAATCATATCTTTGAGGATGACATCCCCACAGCTCTTTGGACAAGAGCTGTAAGTTATATCCTGGGGGTATTTAAGGTTTTTATATAATTGGGGTCGTATAAACTTCAGTTGGGGCTTTTTCTAAGTAAAAAAAAACATACGGATGCACGTATTAAAAGGTCATATAAGCAATATCATATGCAGCGCTGCTCTATCATAGCTATTAATATTTATATTTTTATATTTTTTGATTTGTAATTGGAAGCTATAGAGCCCTTTTTAGATCCAAGTCTCTTCCCCCATGAGAAGTTTTTCCATGGAAAGATCCTCCCACGTAACCCCCCCTCCACCTCAACTTTCCCTCAAAAAACCAAAAAAAAAATCCCCCTGAAAACATCCGTACACTTCCCAATATCCATTACTATGTCTAAACACAGGTCAAAGTTTGTAACTTGCAACCCTCCCAGGGAGACTGCGGGGTAGTAAGTCGTCCCCAAAGACATACTTATTAGGTTTTTTGACTATGGTGATTAAAATGGCTTTCTCAGAATTTTGATCCGATGACTTTTGGGCAAAAATAAGTGTGGGAGGGGGTCTATTGCCCTCCAAATTTTTTGTTCACTTGAAAAGGGAACTAGAGCTTTTAATTTCCGTTAGAATGAGCCCTCCCGCGATATTCTAGGACGACTGGGTCGATACGATCACCCCTGGGGAAAACAAACAAACAAAAAAACAAATAAACACGCATCCGTGATTTGTCTTCTGGCAAAAAATGCGAAATTCCACATTTTTGTAGATAGGGGATTGAAACTTCTACAATAGGGTTCTCTGATACGCTGAATCTGATGGTGTGATTTTCGTTTAGATTGTATGACTTTTAAGGAATGTTTTCCCCTAATTTCTAAAATGAGGCAAATTCTCTCAGGCTCGTAACTTTTGATAGGCCAGACTAATCTTGATGAAAGTTATATATTTGAAATCAGCATTACAATGTGATTCTTTTGATGTAGCTATTGGTATCAAAATTCCATTTTTAGAGTTTTGGTTACTATTGAGCCGGGTATCTCCTTACTACAGTTCGTTTACCACGAACTGTTTGAGAAGTTTCTTTGGTTGGTACAATTATATTTACCTCATCTCGACTAGCATGCCTTGCTTTGTATACTGTACTGACATTATTTCCCTTTTTCACTCTCTCTCTCTCTCTCTCTCTCTCTCTCTCTCTCTCTCTCTCTCTCTCTCTCTCTCTCTCTCTCTCTCTCTCTCTCTCTCTCTCTCTCTCTCTCTCTCTCTTTCTCACTATCTCTCTCACTTTCTCTCCCTCTTCCTCTATGTCTGCCTGTCCGTATCTGTGTCCGTCGCGCTCACTTTTTCCTCCTCTCTCTCCCTCTCTCTCTCCCTCCCTCTCTCTCTCTCCCTCTCTCTCTCTCTCTCTCTCTCTCTCTCTCTCTCTCTCTCTCTCTCTCTCTCTCTCTGTATGTCTTTATCTGCGTCTTTTGTATTGGCAATATTGTATTTTCAGTATTTTCATTTTTCACCTCACTTCGTCTGCCAATTGGAACCGATAAAACCGTCGCTTTTCAGTAAAATTGGGTTTTTAGCTATAGCTGGTTTGAATCACTTTCTACTTTAGCTTTGCCATTTTTTGTATTTGTTTTTCACATGGTTTTTTATCTTCATGGTTTAAATAAAATATTTGAATCTTTAATGAGATCTTGACTCATGCAGAATGTCGAAACAATTTTTTTTTTTTATTTTAAGAAGTTGTATTTCTGAACTCCTAATACTGTTGTATGAAGGATGGTCAGTCTAAGATTTTTTTTCTCTTTTTTCTACACTATTTGGGTTCTTTTAATGTAATTTCCGTGGTAAAACTGGTTCTAATAGATTACCAGACTTTAAGCATAACTCTGAACCCTAGGCAATTCAAAAGGTTCTAGAACATAATGCTTGATGCTTTAAAAAGAATCGTCAAAAGTTAGTCTCAGTTACTTGTTCAATAACTGTATATCAAACAGCACAAAATGGGATATGATAACAAATTTGAGGACTATATTGAAAGCAAGCATGTATGCAAGACCTTTTGGAGGTGGCAATAATAAAAACAGAAAGCTGGTACTGATAATAGAAAGTGCCCAAAAACTCGAGAATATTATACAGTACAAAATGGGATGTAATAACAAATTCGAGGACTATATTTAAAGCAAGCATGTATGCAAGACCTTTTGGAGGTGGCAATAATAAAAACAGAAAGCTGGTACTGATAATAGAAAGTGCCCAAAAACTCGAGAATATTATACAGTACAAAATGGGATGTAATAACAAATTCGAGGACTATATTTAAAGCAAGAATGTATGCAAGACCAATGGAGGAGGCAATAATAAAAACAGAAAGCTCGTAATGACAATAGAAAGCGCCAAAAAACTCGAGAATATCAAAAAGCACAAAATGGGATTTGACAATGAATTCATAGACTATTTTTAAGGCAAGCATGTATGCAAGACCAATGGAGGGGGCAATAATCAAAACAGAAAGCTGGTGATGATAATAGAAAGTGCCAAAAACTCGAGAATATCAAACAGCACAAAATGGGATTTGATAACAACTTCATAGACTATATTGAAAGCAAGCATGTATGTAAGACCAATGGAGGTGGCAATAATCAAAATAGAAAGCTGGTAAAGATAATAGAAAGTGCCCAAAAACTCGAGAATAACAAAAAGCACAAAATGGGATTTGATAATAAATTCATGGCCTATATTGAAAGCGAGCATGTATGCAAGACCTTTTGGAGATGGCAATAATACAAACAGAAAGCTGGTAATGATAATAGAAAGTGCCAAAAAACTCAAGAATGTCAAACAGCACAGAATGGGGTTTGATAATAAATTCATAGACTATATTGAAAGCAAGTATGTATGCAAGACCTTTTGAAGGTTGCAATAATAAAAACAGAAAGCTGGTAATAATAATAGAAAATTCCCAAAAACTCGAAAAAATATTAGATTTTGAGTGGAATGGTCCAAAAGCCCCTTCCCCTGCGTATATCTCTGACTAAAAGAAAGCGTAAGGTGACTAGGTTAGATTTTACAAAAGAAGGATGATAAGTTTCCGAAAATTGTGCTCATGGGCAATTTATCTAAGCCCAGGTGAAAAGTAGGATATTTCTAAATAGAGATGGGGGAAAGGCATAGGTTAGTTGTTCAGTGCCTAGGGAAATCCCCCTCCCCCTGATAAAGTAAATGAGCGTATTTTTCATGAATTATATGGTAAATATATCATAT
Source organism: Artemia franciscana (assembly GCF_032884065.1). Taxonomy (NCBI): domain Eukaryota; kingdom Metazoa; phylum Arthropoda; class Branchiopoda; order Anostraca; family Artemiidae; genus Artemia; species Artemia franciscana. The sequence goes on from NC_088868.1 coordinate 4,483,890, forward strand.
AAATTGCGGTGCAACAGATTATAACCCCTTGGACAAATGAACTACCCCCTTATACCATATCTATCTTACTGAAAGGATGTCATTTGAAATGATTTTTTGGAGGTTGAAAATTTTATGGTATAGTGTAGAGAATTGAGTTTAAATTAATTAGGGACAGCAGGATCATCTATAGCTGTGCTGGCCTCAGGTGACTTGATGCTGTGAAAAGTTGATAAGTAGCAATATTATTTGTATTATGAATCAGGATACGTATCACCTCTATTATTTTAATGGGTGGTTAATTCTAATCAAGCCTCTTTTCTAGGTCGTACATACTTACAGGCCCAAAAGTTTTCCAAAGAGGCACTGAAGAGCGACTATGCCTCTCACTCTCTTCAGAATCCTCTGGCAATGTTACTTTCGAGCTTGAAGACACAACTGCTCCGAAATTCGAGTTTCCCATCAAAAGTAATTTTTTAAAACTTATTTGTTGACATAAAAACGGTTAGTTTGAATGATGGCTGGAGAAGTATAATATTTTGTGGCTATAAATGAATAAAAAGAATAATTTTAGGCGGTGTTTAGATGAGGAAGAGAAAGTGTCGGCTAAAATTTAATTTTCCAGTCAAACTGACCATATTACTAGAAATTTTTTGCATGAATAAGTCTATACTATTTGTGAATTTTTTGTTTTAAACACAACTTCCTCAGAAAATTATTTGAACTTGCTTGATTTTTGCTTGATTTCAGTATTTCTCGCTAACAATAGAAATTGGTTTTTGATCAATAAAGTTTGTGGTTCATACGAAAGATAAAATAAGAATTTCATAAGGCGTAGTCTACTATAAGAACATTTTAAAGTTATTTTTTTGTGAAATTTACTTAAAGAAGGTTTTTCAAAAAAAAATTGGAATAAAGTAAGGAATGACGTCATAAAATAATAAGAAATAAAGTTGTAAATTTGTGTTAGACTTAAAAGGAACAAAAATGGCTGTGGATTTTAAATTTTTAGAAAAGCAACTGATTATATACTCCCATGCAGTTGGGGCCAAAGTTCATAACTTAGCTTATTTTTGTTTCGGATTTAATAAGAGAAAGAAATAATTAGAAAGAAAACTTTCAAATACAGTTTTCAAAACTAAGACCAATTGTATAGCTAGATTCTCCCTTATCTTAAGTTCAAATAATAATTTTTGTAAATTTTGAATGCGCATTGATTATTTGACAGTTAAGACAAAAAAATTGTTATTATTTTGATTACTGAAAGCTATATTTTTGAATTTGGCCAAATTGTATTTTCAGACTTGGCCTAACAATGAATTGACATAGTTTTTGTTTGAAAAAAGAAACCTGAACTACGACAAAAAAAACTGCTGTATAAAAACAGTGTGACAGAATAAGTTTGATTGTTTATATGAATTCAGCATAAACTTATTCTAATTGAATATCATATTTTTTTTTCTAAAAAAAAACTTTACATATAATTGTACAATTAGTGTTTCCGTGTTGTAGACTATCATAATTTTCAATAAGAAAATAGCATATGTGAAAAGCATTAGTGTTGACAACTAATTGTGCTGGTGGGCGGAAACCAAATAGCGATTACCTGACCCTTGTAAACTAAGATTATGCAAAAACACGTGGAAACTCATTTTGCCATTTCCAAGAACAATGGGTATAGAACAATGGGTAGGGTGTATTTGACAGTTTTTTCAAGTACTCAGGAAAAGGAAACAGATATTTATAAAGAAGTTTGTTCAGCAGCTTATTTGATTTCAATTTTTTTTTTCGAATTGCCAAACTTTATGTAATAGCTGATTTTCGTATATGAGATTATTTCCTTTAGCTTAGAACTTCAATTTCTTTGTTCGAATGGTCGATGCTCATTATTAAAAATTATCCTCAGTTTCCGCCATAAATTCGAATTTGTGGAAAGCTTAGTGTTGATAAATAATTTTTCGGCGAAACAAAACAATAATAATTTTTCGACTAATAATTTTTCGGCGAAACAAAACAAGAATAATTTTTCGACTGGGTCGAAACAAAATATTAATCAACTAACATTTTGTATTTGAAATGTGTCACATGGAAACCAATTTTACGACGAATTTTCAATTGCTCGGGATCAGGGCTGTATCCAAGATTTTTGTTCGGGGGGGATTATTGTCTTTTTAGAAAAAAAAACTTTAAATAACGCATCAAAGAAAGTGTTTTTATACATTTTCATTACGTTTTTACTAGTCAGACAAATATTTTTTTAGGGAAGGGGGAAAATCCCCTAACCCCTCCCCTGAATATGGCCTTTCTTGAGAAAACTAAATCAATCCTTCTGAAGTTGTTGGTGCAAAGCTTCTTTTTCCAGAATTCGCATTTTTATTCTTGTTTGAATATCCAAATCATTAGTAATTGCTTATTTTTGCATATGACTGTATTTTCTAACCTAAGGTAATTTTTTCTTTGCATAATTGTATATTTATCAGGTCATCGTTGAACGTATTTCATTTTTAACTATAAATTAGAATGTGTCGTGAATTTCATTGTGATAGCTGATGAAATAAGCCGGTGGAAAAATTGAATAGATAGTATTTGGTACTTGAAATTAAATGAAAACATGGGAAACCCATTTTACCATTTCCAAGATCAAAAGTAGGGATTAATATTTTTTAGTTAACCATGAAAAGGAAACCAAACCTCTGAGGTTGTTTGTCCAGAACCATTTTTTTCGGATTTCTGATTTTCTTTCGGATTACTGATTCAGTAGGAATTGCTTATTTCTGTTTGACAGTGCCCAGTCCTTTTATTATTATTTTTAGCTTCTTTTAATTTTGGCTGTCGTAATCTTGAACACACCCCCAGCTCCCTTAAAGAAAACAGAAATGTTCCAATTTTGTCAGTCACACATCTATAACGTGTGCTTGTTCTTCCCATCAAATTTCGTCCTGATCTCTCCACGCTAAGCCTTTTCTAAGATTTCTAGTTTCCAAGATTTCTGGTTTCCCCCTTCAGCTCCCTCCAATGTCACCAGATCTGGTCGGGATTTAAAATAACAGTTCTAAAGCACAAGATCCTTCTAAAGATCAAATTTCACTATGATCTGATCAACCGTTCGTAAGTTAAAAATACCTCATTTTTCCTAATTTTTCTGAATTACGCCCCCCTCCCCAACTCCACCAAAAAGAGCGGAACCGGTCCGGTTTTTTCTGTCACATATCTTGGACTTGTGCTTATTCTTCCCACCAAGTTTCATCCTGATCTCTCCACTTTAAGCGTTTTCCAAGATTCCCCCCCCCCCAATGACACTGGATCCAGTCGGGATTTAAAATAAGAGATCTGAGTTACGAGGCCCTTCTAAATATGAAATTTCGTTCAGATCCGATCACTCGGAAAAGTTAAAAAGTTTTCGGTAAGTTAAAAATACCTCATTTTTTTAATTTTTTAGAATTAACTTTCCCCCTCCCCCCAACTCCCCCAAAGAGAGCGGATCCGTTCCGGTTATGTCAATCACGTATCTAGGACTTGTGCTTATTTTTTCCACCAAGTTTCATCCCAAACCCTCCACTCTAAGCTTTTCCAAGATTTTAGGCCCCCCCCCCAAATTCCCCGCAATGTTACCGGATTCAGTCGGGATTTAAAACAAGAGCTCTGAAACACGATATTCTTCCAAAAACATCAAATTTCATGAAGATCCGATCACTCCTTCGTAATTTAAAAATACCTCATTTTTTCTAATTTTTCAGAATTAAAACCCCCCCACCCACCAACCCCCTCCCCCAATAGATCAGATCCGTTCCGATTATATCAATCACGTATCTAGGACTTGTGATTATTTTCCCACCAAGTTTCAGCCTGATCCTTCTACTCTAAGCGTTTTCCAAGATTTTAGGTCCCCCCCCCCCCAACTCCCGGCAATGTCACCAGATCCAGTCGAGATTTAAAATAAGAGCTCTGAGACACGATAGCTTTTCAAACATCAAATTTCATTAAGATCGATCACCCGTTCGTAAGTTAAAAATACCCCCCAGATGGTCGAATCGCGGAAACAACAATTTTTTAATTTAATCTGGTCTGGTTCCTGATATGCCTCCCATATTTCGTCGTCCTAGCTTACCTGGAAGTGCCGAAAGTAGCAAAATCGGGACAGATAGATCGACAGACAGACCGACAGAATTTGCGATCGCTATATGTCACTTGGTAGATATCAAGTGCCATAAAAACAAAATTATGATAGCAATGGATGCATCAAAAATTGGATTTTTATACTGATTTTAAATATATAAGATTTATCAAGTTTAGTCTTGTCTATCAAAAGTTACGAGCCTTATAAAAATGTCCTTATTTTCATAAAAAAAAAAAGGAGAAAACAACCCCTAAAAGTCAAAGAATCTCAATGAAAATCACTCCATCAGATTCAACATATTAGAGAACTATGCTGCAGATTGTAAAAAATGTGGAATTTTGTTTTTTTTTTTGCCAGAAAATAGATCACGGATGCATGTTAGTTCGTTTTTTTCCCAGGGGTGATCGTATCGACCCAATGGTTCTAGAGTGTCATAAAAGGGCTTATGCAAACGGAAATTAAAAGTTCTAGTTTCTTTTTTCAGTGACAAAAAAAAAATGGAGGGCACCTAAGCCTCCTTCCACGCTCTTTCTTTCCCAAAGTCACCCATCAAAATTTTGAGATAGCCATTTTGTTCATCATAGTATAAAGATCTAATAGCCATGTCTTTAAAAATGACTTAATCCTCCGCAGACCCCAAGGGAAAAACTGCAGGGTGTGAACTTTGCCCATTGTTTCAATATAGTATAAGTTATTGCGAAGCATACAGTCATTTACAGGGAGGATTTTTTTCTGTTAGGGGGCGATCGGGGGAGGGTTTACAATGGAGGATATTTCCATGGAGGAATTTTTCGTGGGGGAAGGGAGTTTTACATGAAGGGGGCTACAAATTTCCCAGAATTATCGAAAAACGATCAGAAATTAAATTTTTAAAAACAAGTTTTTTCAACTGAAAGTAAGGAGCAACATTAAAACTTAAAACTAACAGAAATTAGTACGTATATTAGGGGGTTTGCCCTGTCATCGATACCTCGCTCTTTACGCTAAAGCCTTTTCTAGAAATTTCAAAAGAGCTATTTATTCAAATTAAAGGGCCTTTGTGATTTTAGCGTGAAGAGAGAGGTATTGACGACAGGGTGAACCCCCTCATATACGTAATAATTTCTGTTTCATTTCAGTTTTAATATTGTTCCTTACTTTAAGTTGAAAAAACTAATTTTTTTAACTCAATATATTACTAAGAACTTTCAGGAAATGATAAGTGTGATAATCAGTTGACCAAAAAGGCAATATTTGCACGTGCTACTACTACTAAAACCACGAGTACTGTTACTGCTACCACAACTGCTACTACCAGTACTACCACTAAAACTACTGCCTCTGCAGCGAGTCCCACCAAGGCTGAGGATATTAAAATAAACATCTCAGGAAACATTGAAGGTAAAGTTGAACTAAATCAAAACATACTATGTGCGTAGAGATTGCTAATACGAGCGTATCTGCAATATTTTGGAACGGCTTACCGTATCAAGTGGAAACATGTGGGGCATAATGAGTGTGATGTTCAGCTTATCAAGAGACAACATGTACCTCCTACTGCTGCTATTAATACTATTGCTACTGCTGTGATTATTACTATTCATGCATTACTATTACTGCTATTACAGTTCCTACCGCTACCACTATTACTAACATGCTATTACAATTAAGGCTATGCAAATGAAGTTGAAAATTTGACAGAATAACAAGGTTAAATTTGGAATAGATCAAAACACATTATGGTGCATGCATATTGCCAAAAAGGAGAATCTTAAGAATGATTTTGGGTATTCTGTTGTAACTTTCAGAGAATGCTTAAAGGAGAAGATCGATTAAAAAAAAAGTAATATGTGGTTGCCACTGCTAACACTACTACCACTACTATTTTTACTAGTACTGTTACTACTAATACCGCTACTACAGCTACTAATACTGCTACTACACTACTCCAGCTCTTACTTCAACTACAACCAATTGTAAGGGTTAAGGTATTAAGATGAAAAGGGCGTCAAAGGGGAGTCAAAAGGACATATCTAAAAGTTAGAAGTATAAGGACATATCAAAAATATTTTTGGAACGGCTTAGCGTATCAATGTGAATTTCCGGGGCATCACGAGGGAGATGTTCAACTTATCAAAAGGCAACATGTATTTCCTACTTTACCACGAACTATTTGATAACTTATGTAAGCAATGAATGAATTTCCTAGCTTACAGCCCTTGCCTTGATGGCCTTAGGAGATTTGACATCCCTAAAGGCATAATTACTGGACCTTTCAACAATGTTGAACATAGTAGCTGTCTCAAATTTTTTTGGATAAAAAAAAACACGGGGAAAGAGAGGGACTGGTTACCGCCCAATCATTTTTGACTCTTAAAAACGATACTAGAACTTCCAACTTTTCCAATGAAAGGACCCCTATCCAAGCTTTACTAGATCAAAAACTCTGAAAAAAACATATATGCCCCTAGGGCATAACTTACATCCCTCGCCCCATGGGCTCTGGGGGGCTTGTCAACCCTGAAAGCATCGTTATATTTTTTGGAACATTTTTAACAAAATGGCTATCTTGTTAATTTAAATTTGATGCATTTCGCGGGAAAAGGGCTTCGTGGGGAGAGGGGGTGGCTAGTTGCTTTCCGCCACTCGTGACTCTTAGAACGGAACTAGAACTTTCAATTTCCAATCAAAATAGCCTCCTCTAAAGTATATACGACCACTCCTTTGATAAAAACATTATATACCCCAGGGTATAACTTACAACGCTTGTCCCTAGGTCCTAGGGGTTTCTTCCAACCCCAGAGGCCTTGTTATATGATCTTTGGACTATTTTGAATAAAATGTCTATCTCAAAATTTCTTTTGAATACACTTGGGGGAAATTGGACGTTATTGGGAGGCTAATTGCACTCCAATCACTCTTGACGCTTAAAACGGCCTATGAATTTCTGATTTTCAATCGAATAAGCCTCCTACGAAAAATATACGACCACCCCTCCGTAAAATCCTTACATCTTAATAATGGGCAACTAGTGTACCCTATAGCCCTCGCCCTGAGGGTTTTTTTGGGGGGGTTGTTTTTGGGGAAACAATAAGGGTGGTGGGTTTGGTTCTGATTGCCCTCCAATCGCCTTTGACTCTTATAAAGCGTACTAGAGCCTCTAATTTCCAATTGAATGGCCCCTTCTGCAGTTTCTACAACAGCTCCTTTTATACTAAGTGACTTGGTTGACTGGACGTTACCTTGGTTAATTTTGAAAATTGGACGTTATTGGGAGGCTAGTTGCACTCCAATCACTCTTGACTCTTAAAACGGCCCAAGAATTTCTGATTTTCAATCGAATAAGCCTCCTACGAAGAAGATACGACCACCCCTTTTGTAAAACCCTTACATCTGAAAATAAAAGAAGAAATAATACATTCTGCAAACCTCGCTCTTTACTTAGACAGTGCTATAATGCAACATATAAAATTTTGTGTCTTCATCTATTTACCTCTTTCCAAAAATAATTGAAACAAAAAATTTGCGATTTTTTGGTAAACAAAAATATAGAAAGTAGTTATTGGTACTATAGAACAGCTGTGAATTATTCTAAGGTGAACTAAGCAATGGTAACACACGCTTTACCAAATAATGGAAGATAAAATCTCAAACTTGTCCACTAAACTAAATCCAACGGATTCAGTTTAGTTAGATTCAGGTGAGAGAGTTGAGATGCAATTACAGTAATTGTAACTAATATACTTTAAAAGAATATTGAATAGGGAGCTGAACAGTAAGTGTCTTTTTTACTATTTGATGTCTGTTTTGTAAGATGAATTTACTGGAAGGCAATTAAGCAGTTTCATTTTGTTTTAAATAAAACTGGTGATAAAACAGTCAGCAAACATTCAATTTAATCTGTATTTAGTGTTTAACCTAGAGATATGCGCAAGAGTTTTTTTTTATTGTTTTTATTATCTTTTTCATCGATTCTTTTTTATCATCGTTTTTTTATGTGCTACATATTACTATACTGCTTAGCGTTCCTTGGTGGGATTAAATTAAAAAAAAAACTAGTTGTTTTAACTGAAAGTATGGAGCAACATTAAAACTTAAACGAACAGAGATCTCTCCGTATATGAAATGGGTTGTCCCCTCCTCAACGCCTCCCTCTTTACGCTAAAGTTTTTAATTGTTTTAAAAAGTAGGATTGTGGCAAAGAGTCAAACTTTAGCGTAAAAAGTGAGGGATTGCGGAGGGGACAGCCCATTTCATATATGGAGGAATTTCTGTTCGTTTTAAGTATTAATGTCGCTCCTTGCTTTCAGTTAAAAAAACTAGATTTTTTTATTTAATTTCTGAATTTTTTTTTAATTAATGCATGTTTGATTTTGGCTCTCCGCACATAAATTAATAAAATGAAATTTACATATTAATTCTTTTTTTGGCTAAATGGCTTTCTCTTAGTTTCGATCAGACGATTTTGAGAAATAAGGGGTGGGGAAGGAGGCTTATTTGCCCTCCAATTTTTCAGTTACTTAAAAAGGCAACTAGAACTTTTAATTTTTAACGAACGTTTTTATTATTAAAAAATATACGTAACTTAAAAATTAACTTACGTGATAAACATTTATATTCTTATATTTTTATTATGTATATGAGGGGGTTTGTCCCCTCGTTGATACCTCGCTCTTTATACTAAATCTTAAGTTTTGTCCCTACTCTTTAAGAATGACCCCTGAATCAGAAAGGCCGTAGAATAAATAGTTAAAATTACTAAAAATACTTTTGCATAAAGGGCGAAGTAGTTATTTCCTCTTAAATACCTCGCTCTTTATGCTAAAGTATTTTTAGAACCCCTCATATGCGAATAATCTCTGTTCATTTCAAGTTTTAATGCTACTCCTTACTTTCAATTCAAAAAACCTTTTCATGTTTATTTCTTCTTTGTTTTTATTTTATAGTGATGCTAGAAAATCCTGTGCCCTTTTCATTGAATTTCTCTTCCCCCATGACATATTTCTTCAAGGAAAGATCCTCCCACATAGCCCCTTCCCCTCAATCCCATCCCCCACACCAAAAAAATCCCCCTGAAAACGTCTGTACACTTCCAAATAACCATTACAGTGTGTAAACACTGGTCAAAATTTGTAACTTGCAGCCCCTCCCCCAAGGACTGTGGGGGAGTAAGTCATCCCCGAAGACATAGTTATTATGGTTTTCAACTAAGCGGAACAAAATGACTATCTCAAAATTTTGATCCGTTGACTTTGGGAAAAAATGACCGTGGGAAGGGGCCTAGGTGCCCTCCAATTTTTTGGTCACCTAAAAAGGGCACTAGAACTTTTCATTTCCGTTAGAATTAGCCCTCTTGCGACATTCTAGGACCACTTGATCGATACGATGACCCCTGGGGAAAAACAAATAAACACGCATCCGTGATCTGTCTTCTGGCAAAAAATACAAAAGTCCACATTTTTGTACATTGGAGCTTGGAATTTTTGCAATAGGGTTCTCTGATACGCTGAATACGATGGTGTGATTTTCGTTAAGATTCTATGACTTTTAAGGGGGGTTTCCCCTATTTTCCAAAATAAGGTAATTTTCTCAGGCTCGTAACTTTTGATGACAAAAACTAACTTTGATGAAACTTATATATTTAAAATCAGCATGAATATCCAATTCTTTTGATGTATCTTTTAGCATCAAAATTCCGTTTGTTAGAGTGTCGTTTACTATTGATCCAGGTCGCTCCTTGCTACAGTTCGATACCACAAACTGTTTGATTACAAGTTCTTGGCAGTTTATTTTTTGGTGCCAGTAAATGGTTCACTGGGCGGGTTTTAAACCGACGGCAGTGCTGCTGATGTAAAATTTGAAAAATATCAACAATTCTAACGTGGGTAACTCTCAATTGTATATAGCTGGGCTTTTAAATTTTAGTAGACTCAAAGTCAAATTCTCTTTATTCAGAGTCTAAATCATGTTTTAAGTGGTGGTAACTTGGGTATGATTTTAAATGGTCACTTTTGAGACATACTTTCTTTTATAGGCTATTCAAAGATAGGTGTTGAGCTAGGTAAATACCACACACAAAAATTTTAAGGGTCAGGAAACTGATTCTGATAAAATTTTAGTATAGCTACTTTTTTCTATCTTGGAAAGGGGTTAGGTTAGTAAAATGAAACTTTGAGGGTTGGGTCCAGAGACTAAAGTAGCCTATGCCCTGGGAAGGTATTTGGTAAAATGTTTACTTTTGTTCCAAGTGCTGTAAACTAGAAACTATGCTGCAAAGCAGCATAACTTCCAGTTACACTACTTAGAAATGCTAATTCTGGAAGCATATCCATTTCTGGTTGACCTTCTGCCTCCATGGGGCAAACTGAAAATGTGTAAAGTGGGCTTTCTTACAGGTAACATTACCTATAAAGCAAAGCATATTAGTCCATGAGCCCTGCAGACAGCAGGGCAGGGTCTGTATTCTATGTTTATTTAATAAACCTTGTTTTCTTTATTGAGTTTAATACCCTAAGTTGAATAAATATAGAATACAGACCTCACCCTGCTGCTAGCAGGGCTTCTGGACTAATATGCATTTTATGCATATACCTGTAAGCAAGCTCATTTTATGCATTTTGACTTTGCCCCATTGAGGAGGAGTGTCAACCAGAAATGGATGTGCTTCTCTAGTAATAGCAATGAAACAATAAGCAATCATCAGAATCTTGCTATATGCAGTAATACACACTTTAGAGCACTTGGAACACAAGTAAACATTTACCAGTTATTTGAAGTACCTGCCTCCATTCCTTCTCCCTCTAGAGGGCAGTGACCTTTGATGACATTTATAATTTTTTGTTTAATAAAAGTGAAACCTAGCAAAATTTATCTACTGCTCATAAGTTATAAAGTACAATATAACAGTTTTCAGCTTCACAGCTTTGCTCAATCTCAATTTATAAGGTTTCAAAGATTTGCAAATAAATTTTCTAAATTCAGAAGAAAAAAAAACAATTGATATGACCTAAAATTCTATTCAAAATAACAAAAATAATTTTTTCAGAACTAAAACCTGATAACTTAAAATTAAGGTAAAATGTTCTGTTGTCTAAATTTCAACCGGCATGGACCTGTTGAGTAGGCAAACTTCTATGACTTGGGAATCAGAAGAAGGTTAACATACAAGTTTGGAAATACCTTCCCAGACTATATTTTTAGCCCTGGATTCATTACTGAAAGGCTCATTTTCCTAACCTGATCTATTTCTAATCTAGTGAATATTAGCTAAAAAAGAATTTTTGCCCTGATTCCTTGGATTCTCATTCAACTAGCTCTATTACTATTGTTTATTAAAATTAAAGGAACTTATTATGTAGAAAGCAATTGTTTGCCCTAAGGGTATTATTCATGAGCAGGAACCAAGGCCAGCTTTGCATCTTTTGCAAGTCTTTCAAACATCATGGTCTTTCAAAGTTTCTAATTTCTCTTCATTTTATTGTCAATAACCTAGAAATTTGCATTGTTTCAGTTTGAAAACCCTACAGAATTTTAACTGAGATTTATTAAAACTGGTCTAGTCTATCAATAGAAATTGATTATGACAATGGAAACATGGCCAATTTTAAATAACTTTCTTTTTGTTGGTTATTTGCAGAGCCAGATTGATTAGGTGTGGGGCCTGATTGGAGTTTTTGTTTTGAGGCCTCCTCTATAAATTAAATTTTTAAGCAAAATTGGAATCCAGCATATAAATAGACAAACAAGCATATATATATATATATATATATATATATATATATATATATATATATATATATATATATATATATATATATTTATATATTTATATATTGCATTTTTGTGTAACCTTTAGCATAGCTGTTTTGTGTCTCACAATATTTCTTCATAGAGATGTGTTGGGCTACAATTAATCTAATCAAACAGTTTGTGGTAACAAACTGTAGTAAGGAGCGACCCGGCTCAATAGTAACCAAAACTCTAAAAAATGGAATTTTGATACCAATAGCTACATCAAAAGAATCGCATTTTAATGCTGGTTTTAAATATATAAGTTTCATCAAGTTTAGACTTACCCATCAAAAGTTACGAGCCTGAGAAAATTTGTGTTATTTTAGAAAATAGGAGGAAACGCCTCCTAAAAGTCATAGAATCTCAACGAAAATCACACCATCAGATTCAGCGTATCAGAGAACCCTACTGTAGAAGTTTCGAGCTCCTATCTACAAAAATGTGGAATTTTGCATTTTTTGCCAGAAGGCAGATCACGGATGCGTGTTTATTTGTTTATTTGTTTTTTTGCTTTTGTTTTTTTTTTTCCCCAGGGGTGATCGTATCGACCCAGTTGTCCTAGAATGTTGCAAGAGGGCTCATTCTAACGGAAATGAAAAGTTCTAGTGCCCTTTTTAAGTGACAAAAAAAATTGGAGGGCACCTAGGCCCCCTCCCACGCTAATTATTTTCCCAAAGTCAACGGATCAAAATTCTGAGATAGCCATTTTATTCAGCGTAGTCGAAAAACCTTATAACTATGTCTTTGGGGACGACTTACTCCCCCACAGTCCCCATGGGAGGGGCAACAAGTTACAAACTTTGACCTGTGCTTACATATAGTAATGGTTATTGGGAAGTATACAGGCGTTTTCAGGAGGATTTTTTTGGTTTGGGGGAGGGGTTGAGAAGAGGGGGATATGCTGGGGGAACTTTCCTTCGAGAATTTGTAATGGGAGAAGAAAATTTCCATGAAGGGAGAGTAGGATTTACTAGCATTATTAAAAAAAAAACAATTAAAAAATAAAAGTGAAAAAGCTTTTTCAGCTGGAAGTAAGGAACAGCAATAAAACTTAAAACAAACAGAAATTATTACCCATATGAGGGGCTCACCTCCTTCTAATATCTCGCTCTTTATGCTAAAGTATTTTCGGTAATTTCAACTACTTATTCTACGGCTTTTGTGATTCAGGGGGTCATTCTTAATGAATTGGGATAAAATTTAAGCTTTAGTGTAAAGAGCGAGGTACTGACAATGGGGCGAATCCCCTCATATATGTAATAAAAACATGAGAATACAAAAGTTCTTTACGTAAGCTAATTTATAAGTTACGTAAATCTTTTACCAATAAAAAGATTCGTAAAAAATTAAAAGTTCTAGTTGCCTTTTTAATTAACTGAAAAATCGGGGGGCAACTAGGCTTCGTCCCCTGCTCTTTTTTTCTCAAAATCATTCAATCAAAATTATGAGAAAGCCATTGAGCCAAAAAAAAAATATGCAAATTTCGTTTTGATCATTCCTCTGCGGAGAGCCAAAATCAAAACATGCATTGATTCAAAAACGTTCAGAAATTAAATAAAAAAAACAAGTTTTTTCAACTGAAAGTAAGGAGTGACATCAAAACTTAAAACGCACAGAAATTACTTCGTATATGAAAGAGGCTGCTTCCTCATCAACGCCCCGCTCTTTACGCTAAAGCTTTTTACTGTTTTAGAAAGAAGAATTGAGAGAAAGAGTCAAACTTTAGCGTAAAGAGCGGGGCGTTGATGAGGAAGCAGCCTCTTTCATATACGAAGTAATTTCTGTGCGTTTTAAGTTTTGATGTCACTCCTTACTTTCAGTTGAAAAAACTTGTTTTTTTTATTTAATAATTTAAAAGGTGTGCAAGGTGTTAATTAACATCTCCACTGGGGTCTAAAATGTACATTTGGCCATATGAATATGGTTCAAAATCACCTTCAAATGTATGTGATGAGTGTGCTGCTAAATTGATTTTGTGATAAACTTGCCCAGCTATTTTGAAGCTGAAAACATTACAACTATTTTTGGTTTGATCATTGCTTATGTTGATTGAAGGTAAAACAAAACATGAGTTCCAGTTTTATATTTGTTTGTGGAACTCTTTAGAGAGCAAGTGATGTCCTATAATAGGCTAAACAAGTTCATTTGGAAATTGTTGATGCAGGGATGCAATTCGACAAAGCAGGCAGCAGCCCCCAAGTAAATCATCTTTGTTGGCTACTTTTCCTGTGGGATAATGGAGGACTCCATAGTGAACACATACAGAGTTGAAGGGTCCCAATAACATGTAGATAACACTAGCATAGTTACAACATCTTTGTGGGTTTTTGCTGGGTTTTATGCCACAATTTGTTGGCAGTGAAGATTATGATGGAGCTGTTCCTCTAACATAATATTTTTTTTTGTACTTGTGCACATAATGGTACACACTCAAGAAGTAAAGTTTGGTCAACCCTGATGAAATATACTTAAATATAGCAAAAATTTAATATTTTACAAACCAATTTGGCGTGTATTTTTGTACATTACACGGGAGGGGGGGGGGGGGTAAGGTATATCAGCTCTGCATGTAGAATGTGTTTACTGCAATTATTCTGCATATTATTAAGTAAGAATTGTTTCTTATTTCAAGCTGTCCAAATACTTTACCACCACCCCTTAATGTGCAAATATATAGCCTAAATTATGTAACTTCAATGTATTATGTCACTTGTCATTTGTTTTCCACTAAACATAAGCTAATAATCTTTTTTTTTATAGAGACAGATAAAACTGTTTTTTTCTTAAGTGTGTACCATTCTGTACACAAGTACCCTTTTTTATTTTGTGCTTTCATTTTTGATTCATTCTGATTCTTGCTGTCCTTTAACAGAACAGTTCTCTGTTCTTCACTGCCATTTTTTACACAATTGATACTTACTTTAGCATGTCTTCTAACCCTACAATTCTTTGTTCTTCACTTTTATCTTTGGTAAGTTCTGATTCCTGCTGTTTCTTGTAATTCTTGCTGCTGATTATTATCTAACTGCATACTTCTTTGTTCTTGCGGTTGTATATCTTCTAACCACACATTTCTCTGTTCTTGATTTTCATTTTGATTCTTTCTGGTCCTTATTGTTGCATGTCTTATAACCACACGTTTTTTTGTTTTTCATTTTCGTGTTTGAGTTGTTGTGATTCTTGCTGTCACTTACCTTTTAACTTCATGCTTCTATATTCTTCAGTTTCATTTCTTCTTGTTCTAATTGTCAGTTTTGCTAATATTTTAACTACATATCTCTTTGATCTTTATTTTGTTTATTGTTGCTTCATACGTTTTTTCAGTGCCTTTTGTCTTAGTTGCTTGGATTGGTCATGTCACTTGTGATGGTCTAGGTTGTTTATTATCCCCCATTGTACATTTACATTTCTCAGGTTGTTCTCTTGATATTGGCACATTTGATGGTCCAGTTTGTTCATTTTTAGCTTATATGGTTTTGTCCTCTTTTGTGCTTATTTTGTGCTAACAGTAAAAGTTGGCAAAGTTGGAGCCAATTTATCTAAATCATGTGAAAATGACAGTAAAAAATAACAAATAAGCCATTTGGTATCATAAAGGTACTATTTAACACTATAAAGGTACTTTATGATACTATAAAGGTAAATATGTACTAAAAAACTGATGTTTCTGTTGATGCTTGAATTCTGCAGGTTTATTTTAGTTTTTACAAGATTTTGAAAGAAACTAAATTTCAGCTTGGGGGGAAGGTATAGGTGGGGGGGGGGCAATTGCACCCTGCCCCATAGCAAGTTATACCCCTGATGTAGTGGTTCAAATATGTCCCAAAGTATTCACTTTTATATGTGTTGTTTTTAACATTTCTTGGTTTAAAAAATTTCATGCTTAATTTAATCAATGTTATGCTAAACTGTTTGGACTTTCTATGTTTTTTTTTGTTTGTTTGTTTTCATATGGTCTGGCTCATTTAACCAAAAACAATAAAAAAGTAATCTGGTGTTCCTACAAAACAACTATTTAAAAACAGCAACACATTTTAAGAGATTTCACCACTGACCTGAAGAAAGAACCTTTGATGGTATTTTCATTTGATTCAGTTTCAAATTCTTAACAGTAGTTTGTTTTTTACTTTGAAAATGTTTTAGTTTATAAAAACTATTTCAAATATATGGCTATTCTAGCTGCTTAAATATAATTAGATCTTGAAATCTTAGCTTTTAAACCACTTGCCTGTTTCCAAATATTACCTACAACCTGATCATTTTTCAGGTTCATATGATTGCTTCAACTTGCCAATTCCAGAAATTCCAAGCAACAAGGTAGTGCTTAAGTTTTCATTGTCCACGCTAAACAGTCCTGAAGTTATAACTGGTAAAAAACAAGTAAGTAATTTCCAGTAATAATTGAAACAGATAATATTTCAGAATTCTATTCATTACACTGGCATATTAGAATGTCATGCCATACATAAATCCTCTATAAATGCCATACACTTATAATCAAATCGTGTTAGATTTCTCTCTTATTAGATATCCTTTATTAGAGACAGTTTCTTTGACCGAGTTACCAAGAATTTGCTTTGAAACATAGTCTGAGCACAATTTCATTGAAATTTTAACTGAACTGCCACTGAATCCAAAAGTTCAAACTATGGACTTTAATCTATTCCTTTCTGTCCCCTTTGATATGATAGACAAACTTTCTTTGACAAAAATCAAAGTGCCCAAAAACCATATAGTGCAATGATTTTTTTTTCTCATGATGCATGCTGTCATTTCATGTGTTTTTTGTATAGTTTGCTTTGTTTTTGGTTATCTAGAAGTTATACCTTCTGTGGATGTTGTTTCATTGTTTGCTAATCTTCTTTGGTGCAGTCTCATCATCTTATTTCCCCCTATTTTCAGCACCAATAATATTATCTCCACAAGAAACCCCTTCCTATATAGGACTATCTGTCCCAAAGTGCTCAAAAACTCTATAGTGCAATGATTTTTTTTTCTCATGATGTGTTGTCATATCATGTTTTTTTTTTGTATAGTTTGCTTTGTTTTCATTGTCTAGAAGTTGTACCTTCTGTGGACGTTGTTTCATTGTTTGCTACTCTTCTTTGGTGCAGTCTCATCATCTTATTTCCTCCTATTTTCAGCACCAATGATATTATCCCCACAAAAAACCCCTTCCTATGTAGGATTATCTGCCCCAAAATGCCCAAAAACCATATAATGCAATGATTTTTTTTTCTCATGATGCATGTTGTCATTTCATGTTTTTTTGTATAGTTTGCTTTGTTTTCATTGTCTAGAAGTTGCACCTTCTGTGGATGTTGTTTCATTGTTTGCTACTCTTCTTTTGTGCAGTCTCATCATCTTATTTCCCCCTATTTTCAACACTAATGATATTATCCCCACAAGAAATCCCTTCCTATGTAGGATTATCTGCCCCATAACATTTTTCAGCCCCTGCCTTGAAAATATTTGGGAGGGGATGTCCCCCTAACCCCCCAGACAGACGTAACAGCCCTGGTTACCACTAGTGCAACCTCAACACCATCTTGGAGAAGAAATAATCTAGATTTTATAGCTTTCAAGTAAGTGCTCCTTTGGCTCAGCAGGAAATGTCATCTCTCAAAATGAAACTTTTGAACTACATCTTATGTCATTCGTTCAGAAAAGTATCATGGTTTCTTCTGCTATAGAGTTTTTTTTTAATATTTCAATAAATGAATAATACTTAAAAGAAGACGAAGAGTGTTTGTGTTTGGTTTACTCCTTTTCAGGGGTTAAGCGAATTCTTAACCACCTACTGAATCAAATTAGAAAAAAAGGTAATTAGTATCAACTAAAAAGTGCAAAACCAAGTAATAAAATCACATATAACGTGTCCATGTCAAATAGTACTGTATAATGTCATGTACCACCTAAGTAACTAAGGTAATTTACAAAATTGTTATGCGGTATTTGTACCACAACTTGACCAGTTTTTCTAAATCTGATCTGTGCTGATAAAATAATGGGAAAAAAAATGACCAGTCAGTCCGTAAAATCTTCCCTTAAGAAAATATTTTTCTCATGCTGACAAATGGTCTGCATTGCACATGTATCAATTCATGATTCACTGCCTTTGGCCAGGAGTGCCATGCGTGTTTGGATTCAAATCATCTGACGTTTCTGGTTCTCACCCATATTTCTCCAGGCACCCGTTTAAAGCTGGGTAGACTCTGACTAAGCTTACAGAGTCACAACATTGACTCACGTTCCAAACCAAATAACCAGTAATAGCAGGACTTGAATCCCTGTCCTCACGACTCCAAATCTAGTGCGCTAACCACTCGGCTAGGACGACTCAAATCCCCCCTGCCCTCATTTGGCAAGGCTCTAAAATATACTATTGATAAATTTTTCAGAGTAAAGAATCTAATATTATATAGAATAGGATATGTTTTTTATTGCACTAGGTTTAACCTTATGTGAGTATTTAAAAAAGAATTAATGTAAGAAGCTACTAAAAACAGTAACAATAAATTTCACACTTTCAAGGACACACTTCAAGGTCAGCTCAATAAGAAATGTTGAAAACGTCAAGTAATAAACGAATGGTTAAAATAATAATTAAATGCTGTATAAAGGAACTGGGTTATCACTCTGTTGCCAAGTTAATATTCTCTTGAAGTAAAATTCTATTGGTATTCTTCCAAGACAGTCTAGTATGATATACAGTTGTCAAGTTATCTTGGTAGTGAGGATAAATGATGATAGTGTAAGTTGGACTGCAGGGAAAATGGGAAAAATCATAAAAATAATTAGCTTTTGCTGGCCCAGATGAGATAAAATTTAGTACTGAAAAATGGCTATCACAAGCCCAAATCGGCCGAATTCGCACTTTAGCACCAATAAATAAAAAAGAACCAAAACAAACAACAACCCAAAAATTATAAAAGGGTCAATTTCAAATACCTTAAAATGTCAAAAACAATTACAACTCATAAAATTAAAAGGTCAACTCCGAATCAAAACATGTCAAAACGAAGAAAACTCGTAAAATTAAAAAGGGAATAAAATAATTAAAACAAAAACAATTTAGTTATGTGACTAAATTGTTTTAATTGCAAAGCTAGTGCACTCTCTTGCTCTGTGTACCAAGTCTGTTAGATTTAACAGATGTCAGATTTAACGAAACTATCGATCTTGTTTGTCTAATTTAAATTTGTTGCAGGGTTATTCTTAAAGTAATTTTGGTTTATCAGATAATCATAATGACAAATAAGCAGTAAGTGATATTATACTAAACAGGTTAATTTTAAGTAAAACAAGATGCACAGTCATTATGCCACAATACATGACATTTGATATGAAGACAATAAGTTTCTGAGATTTACTTCACAGCTATCAAACGGATTTTTTTTTCCTAAAGCTTAGGATTAACTGATTTGCCGGCAAACAGATTATATTTTGAGACTCCTCCCACCTATGCTCAAATTCTTTAACCTCTATGGGTCTCTAATTTCCGTCAACAGAACATTTATGAGAAAGATTGAGGCTGCTTGAAAAAAATAAGTTTCCCCGAAGTTGTGGCCTATCTAGATCAATCTTTAACACTGGAAAATGATAGTATGGCAATTTTCAGAAAAAATATAGTTTATTTTCGAAAAAATTAAAAATAAACAAACAGGCTTACTTAGCAATTAAAGTCTGTTTCATAATACAATTATTAAATAATATGAATGGTTTAATAATAAGCATATTAAAGGTAATTTTTTAGTTATCCTTTTCTGTTAGCTGTCCTTACCATTGTATTCCTGTTTGCGTGTCAAATCTCTATTTATTTGTTTAGTTGGGAAATTTAGTTGTTAAAATATTTATATGAATGGTAAATTTCAGGTTTAATTAACTTGCTGTTTTCAATGTTGATAAGTGTGTGGTAATGTAGAATTGATATAAACATTATTTAGTAATTTATTTTTTTATTTAGCGCAATAATGGTTTCAAAAACTTATTTTCCAATCAATGAAAAATTATCTGACGAGCATTTTTCTATTTAAAATAGTGAATTGCAAGCTTAATTTTTCAGTGTAACTTAATTTATTCTTTAACTCACTCAGAGGGTTTCTTTTAACGTCTACTTTGTCCGATGTACCAAGAAAAAATATGGAAAACTTAATAACGTTTATACATACAAATTTTAATTGCTCAAGAACATGTAATCATATATTTGAAATTTGCCTCACAAATTTACAATTTTTTAAAATTTACAGTAATCGTTGTGTACAAACTTCTGGCGATGAAAAAATTTGAATTGCTAATTTTACCGTGGCATGAAGAACCAGTAGAATGACGTACACTAGCTCTTGATTTAACGTCTTTTAATTAATTTAATTTAACGTTTCTTTTAACGTCTACATTGTCCGATGTACAAAGAAAAAATATGGAAAACTTCATAACGTTATTACTTACAAATTCTGATTGCTCAGGAATATGTAATCATATATTTGAAATTGCCTCATAAATTTGTCTTGATAAATTTTTAAAGCTTTTAATTTTTGTCTAATAACTCAAATTTACGATTTATTGAAAAATTATAGTAATCGTTGTGCACAAACCTCTGGCGATGAAAAAATTTGAAGTGCTAATTCAACTGTGGCATAAAGAACTAGCAGAATGACATACATTAGTTCTTGATTTAACGTCTTTTAATTAATTTAATTTAATGTTTCTTTTAATGTCTACATTGTCCGATGTACCAAGAAAAAATATGGAAAACTTAATAACGTTATTACGTACAGATTTTGATTAGTCAATCATATGTAATCATATATTTGAAATTGCCTCACAAATTTGTAGTAACAAATTTTTACAGCTTATAATTTTTTTTCTAACAAGTCAAATTTACGATTTTTTGAATAATTACAGTAATCGTTGTGCACAAACGTCTGGCGATGAAAAATTTTGAAGTGCTAATTCAACTGTGGCATAAAGAACTAGCAGAATGATGTACATTAGTTTTTGATTTAACGTCTTTTAATTAATTTAATTTAACGTTTCTTTTAATGTCTACATTGTCCGATGTACCAAGAAAAAATATGGAAAACTTAATAACGTTATTACGTACAGATTTTGATTAGTCAAGAATATGTAATCATATATTTGAAATTGCCTCACAAATTTGTTGTAACAAATTTTTAAAGCTTATAATTTTTTTCTAACAAGTCAAATTTACGATTTCTTGAACAATTACAGTAATCGTTGTGCACAAACTTCTGGCGATGAAAAATTTTGAAGTGCTAATTCAACTGTGGCATAAAGAACTAGCAGAATGATGTATATTAGTTCTTGATTTAACGTCTTTTAATTAATTTAATTTAACGTTTCTTTTAACGTCTATATTGTCCGATGTACCAAGAAAAAATATGGAAAACTTAATAACGTTATTACGTACAGAGTTTGATCAGTCAAGAATATGTAATCATATATTTGAAATTACCTCACAAATTTGTTGTAACAAATTTTTAAAGCTTATAATTTTTTTTTCTAACAAGTCAAATTTACGATATTTTGAAAAATTACAGCAATCGTTGTGCACAAACTTCTGGCGATGAAAAATTTTGAAGTGCTAATTCAACTGTTGCATAAAGAACTAGCAGAATGATGTACATTAGTTCTTGATTTAACGTCTTTTAATTAATTTAATTTAACGTTTCTTTTAACATCTACATTGTCCGATATACCAAGAAAAAATATGGAAAACTTAATAACGTTATTACGTACAGATTTTGATTAGTCAATCATATGTAATCATATATTTGAAATTGCCTCACAAATTTGTTGTTACAAATTTTAAAGCTTATAATTTTTTTCTAACAAGTCAAATTTACGAATTTTTGAAAAATTACAGTAATCGTTGTACACAAACTTCTGGCGATGAAAAATTTTGAAGTGCTAATTCAACTGTGGCATAAAGAACTAGCAGAATGATGTACATTAGTTCTTGATTTAACGTCTTTTAATTAATTTAATTTAACGTTTCGTTTAACGTCTCCTTTGCCCGATGTACCCGATGTTAAAAAATATGGACAACTTAATAACGTTATTACATAAAAATTTTTGATTGCTCAAGAATATTTAATCATATATTTGAAATTGCCTCACAAATTTGTCTTAACAAATTTTTAAAGTTTATAATTTTTTTTCTAAAATTCAAATTTACGGCTTTTTGAAAATAGCAGTAATCGTTGTGCAGAAATTTTTGGCGATGAAAAAAATTTGAGCTGCTAATTTAACTGTGGTTTAAAAAACTAATAGAATGACGTAAATTAATTTTGATTATTCAAGAAAAACACAAAAAAATTGCTGATTATTATTGAATTTTTCTTTTTAAGGTTGCTGTCAAAAGAAGGGAAACTTTGACGCTAGTCCAGACAGACAAGCCGTGGTACAAACCAGGTCAAACTGTAAAATTCAGGGTTCTATCACTTGATTATCACCTAAAGCCTATTTATGAAGTGGTAAGTCAGTAGCTTCATTATTAGATGGTCCTTGCTTTTGCCCGATGTGTGGAAGTATGGATGAGAGTGTAGGTCGTGTGATGTATGAATATGTAGAATTGAGTGAGTTGAGAGATGAAGTATACGGAAAGTCTGAGTCTGATAAGAAATGGCTGGTGAATTTATTGAGAGATGATTGTTCTGCAAGTATTGAAAATTTAGGACGATTTCTCAGGTTGGCAATTGAGTACAAAAGTAGATTTTTGTGATTTGTGTTTCTTTTTGTGTTCTCTTACGGTTATGTTATATTTATGTAATGACAATTTTTTAAAGGTGAATTTCTTTTTCGTTTTGTATTGTGATGGCTTTAGGGATTTTCAAACAGTTCGTGGTAACGAACTGTAGTAAGGAGCGATCTGGCTCAATAGTAACCGAAACTCTAAAAAATGGAATTTTAATACCAATAGTTACATCAAAAGAATCGCATTTTATTGCTGATTTTAAATATATAAGTTTCATCAAGATCAGTTACACCCATCAAAAGTTACGAGCCGGAGAATATTTGCCTCATTTTAGAAAATAGGGGGAAACACCCCCTAAAAGTCATACAATCTTAACGAAAATCACACCATCAGATTCAGCGTATCAGAGAACCACACTGTAGAAGTTTCAAGCTCCTATCTAAAAATGTAGAATTTCGCATTTATTGCCAGAAGACGGATCACGGATGCGTGTTTATTTATTTATTTTTTTTCTATGGGTGATCGTATCGACTGAGTGGTCCTAGAATATCGTGAGAGGGCTCATTCTAACGGAAATTAAAAGTTCCAGTGCCCTTTTTAAGTGACCAAAAAATTGGAGGGCACCTAGGCCCCCTCCCACGCTCATTTTTCCCAAAGTCACCGGATCAAAATTATGAGATAGCTACTTTATTCACCATTGTTGAAAAACCTAATAACCATATCTTTAAGGACGACTTACTCCCCCGCAATCCCTGTAAGAGGGGCTGCAAGTTACAAACTTTGACCTGTGTTTACATATAGTAATGGTTACTGGGAAGTGCACAGACGTCTTCAGGGGATTTTTTTTTGTTTAGGGGGGATTACGTGGGAGGATATTTCCATGTAGAAATATGTTATGGGGGAAGAGAATTTGAAAAAACAATGAATAAATAAATATGAAAAGTTTTTTCTACTGAAAGTAAGGATCAGCATTTAAACTTAAAACGAACAAAAATTATTACGCATGTTAGGGGCTTAACTCCTCATTATACCTCACTCTTTACGCTAAAGTATTTTTAGTAATTTCAACTATTTATTCTAAAGCCTTTGTGATTCAGAGCTCATTCTTAAGGAATTGGGGCAAAATTTAAGCTTTAGGGTAAAGACCGAGGTATCGACGAGGGTATGAACCCCCTCATTGAACGCAATAGAAACATACGAATATAGAAGTTCATTGCGTAAATTAATTCGTAAGTTACGTATATTTTTTACCAATGAAAACGTTTGTAAAAAATTAAAAGTTGCAGTTGCTTTTTTAAGTAATCAAACAATTGGAGGGCAACTAGGCCTCCTCCCTCGCTCCTTTTTCTCAGAATCTTCCGATTAACTGCAATTAATTAACATGCAAATCTCGTTTTGATTATTTATGTACGGAGAGTCAAGATCAAAACATACATTAATTCAAAAACGTCCAGAAATGAAATAAAAAAAACAAGTTTTTTTAAAATGAAAGTAAGGAGCAACATTAAAACTTAAAACGAACAGAAATTACTCCGTATATGAAAGGGGCTTTTCCTCCTCAACGCCCCGCTCTTTTATCCCGGTCTGTATCAGGGACCAGACCAGATTAAATGAGAAATAGTTGTTTCCCTGATTCGACCATCTGGGGTGGAGTAGGGGGACGGTTAATTCGGAAAAATTAGAAAAATGAGGTATTTTTAACTTATGAAAGAGTGTTCGGATCTTAATGAAATTTGATATTTTGAAGGATGTTGTAACTCAGACCTCTTATTTTAAATCCCGACCAGATCCAGTGTCATTGGAGGGAGTTTGGAGGGGGACCGGAAATCTTGGAAAATGCTTAGAGTCGAGAGATCAGGATGAAACTTGGTGAGAAGAATAAGCACAAGTCCTAGGTACATGATTGCCATGACCGGACTGGATCCGCTTTCTTTGGGGTAGTTTGAGGGACCTATTTTGGTAATTCGGAAAAATTAGAAGAATGAGGTGTTTTCAACTTAAGAACGGTTCATTGGATCCTAATGAAATTTTATATTTAAAAGAAACTTGTGTCTCAGAGCTCTTATTTTAAATCCTGACCGGATCTGGTGACATTTGGGGGAGTTGGAGAAGGAAACCAAAAATCTCGGAAAACGCTTAGAGTGGAAGAGGCGTAGAGTGGAAGAATAACCAGAAGTCCTAGATATGTCATTGAAATAATCAGACCGGGATTGGTTCTGTTGGGGGATTTGGTGGGGGGGTCTTTTGGAATAATTCGAAAAATGAGGTATTTTTAACTTACGAACCGGTGTTCAGATCTTAATGAAATCTTATATTTAGAAGGGTCTTGTGCTTTACAGCTCTTATTTTAAAGCCCTTCCAAATTCGGTGACATCGGGGGTAGTCGGAGGGGGAACCGAAAGTCGAATGGGTAATCATATCTTAATGAAATTTGATATATAGAAAGATCTTATGTCTTAGATGCTCCATTTCCAATTGGAATTGGATCCGGGAATATAGGGGAATGGAGGAGGGAAACAGAAATCTTGGAAACCGAAAATCTTAGAAAGCACTTAGAGTGGAGAGATCGGGATGAAACTTGATGCGTAATAAGAAAAAGCTGTAGATACGTGATTGACATACCAGGAATAGGTCTGCTCTCTCTGGGGAAGTTAGGGAGGGCTGTGCTTTGGCGAGTTTGGTGCTTCTAGACGTGCTAGGACGATGAAATTCGGTAAGCATGCCAGGGACCTACACAAATTGACTTGATAAAGTCGTTATCCCCGATTTGAGCATCTGGGGGGCTTAAGCCGAAAAATTAAAAAAATGAGGAGTTTCTAACTTACGAATGGGTGATCGGATCTTAATGAATTTTGATGTTTAGAAGATCTGAGAGCTCTAATTTTAATCCCGACCAGCATTTAGCCTCTGATTTTTCTTTTAAATCAATCTATCAATTCTTAGAATTTTGCTAGATGTCATACTTTATAAGCTCTTGGCTCTTTCGACCTCGTCACAAGTGTCATAGTAGGTCTTAGCTCTTGTTAAAATCAGAATTTGGGCTTAGTTTGTTATCTGTTGATTTTCAAAGGCTATACTCCAAAGATTATCTTTATTTAAGATCGAGATTGTAAATTATTATTTCTGT
The DNA here is from genome assembly GCF_032884065.1 of Artemia franciscana. Lineage (NCBI taxonomy): Eukaryota > Metazoa > Arthropoda > Branchiopoda > Anostraca > Artemiidae > Artemia > Artemia franciscana. Next base: position 4,509,600 of record NC_088868.1, read on the forward strand.
TATTGCTATTCTTCAATAGGTTCTAGTCAACAATTTTCATAAAGATTTTAGAACCAAGGTTCTTAAAAGATTCTCCCTGACCCAAGGATTAGAATATGTTTCTCATTCTGTAGCGTGAAGTTACTTTTACCTGAAATTTTCAAAAATTTTAGCGTCAACAATGCACATATTTTGACTATTTTTGGGATTGAAAACACAGATGTAATCTTGGGGCATGGAAGGAGAAGGGAATTGATATACATGACTATTTTAAAACCAAAGGTAACGTTTGAAAAATCCATGATAGGTAATGGAACTGTAATTGAAGGTACCATTAAAGAAAATGAAGATATTACATGAAGCCAATTTTTATTAAAAATTAAAAATAATTAAATTTAGTTTCAATACGAAAATAGTCCTCAGACATCCTATACTCTTGCTAATAAACCATATATGCAAGAGGGCACTGTTAGAGATTATTAGAACCTTGTGTGAGGTGTTTGGGAAAAAAAACCTTTGATAATTTTATTTAATGATATTTATTCTATGATTTTCTTATGACGGCTACTATATTCATACCTGAATATAGTTTTGGTTTTGGCCTTGTTCTATTTTATTCTGAAAAATTTACATTTTAGAAAGCTTTTTTTCTTCTCTACAATATTCTCTCTTACTCTTTTTTTTATATTTTTTTTTCTTCTCTGCATTTTCTTTTGTTTTATTCTAAAAAAGTATGTCTCCACCCTTAAGATTTGTGTTCCCAGTACAATTTTTGGTATGTTGTATTTCTTCTCTCCTATGGTTTTGACATAGTAGCTGAAGAAAAAAAAATTGCTATGATTCCATAGCTAAGATTTAGCTCTATTCATTTACCAAATCTACATTTTTGAAATTCTGGGGATATTGTTCTTAAATTGAAATTATACTGAGAATTGATTGAAGAGTTTGGAAAATGGACACCCCCCCTCCTTTTAAGTAATTTTATCTCTTTCTTCTGGAAGAAGTCTAAGTAATAACGTAAATCTAGCTCAGTGAATCGATAAATTTAAGAGTAGGGAATTTGTTGAAATAAGTCTAAGTAATATCGTAAATCTAGCTCAGTGAATCGATAAATTTAAGAGTAGGGAATTTGTTGAAATAACGATTGAGAAAACACAAATTACTTTTTATGAATATTAATTTAGATATTTCTAAATTTACTTCATTTATTTATCCCGTTATATATATTCTCAGGAATTTTTCTTTTTGTCAAGGATGTTTGTTGAAGGATTAGTAAAAATCTGCCATGTTATTGAAAATTTGAAACCAAATTAAGCTTGTGCCAGCTTTTTGTGCTTCAACCAGATTGCAAAAACTGAGGGTGGGTCGGAGAGAGGATTGGTAAGGACCTTAAATAACGCCCTTGAAGCTTCCCCCCCCGTACTTCATCATGAATTCAGTTACAATTTGGATACGAAGCAAAGTTTATATAGAATTTTTGAGTCAAAGAAACTTAAGGATTTGTTCTCACGAATCCTAGTGGACAAAAAATCCTAGTGGACAGAAAAGTTTGGGTTTTAGGGAAGATTTGAAGATATTACAAGCAGCTGAAAAAATATATTTTGGTCTCTTCTCATTTTTGTGATAACGGAAAATCTGATAGGGACCTGGTGAGACGATTCAGAATTTAAGTTTACCAGTAATGTAAGGTCTTAGTTCCCAGGTGTTGTTCGAGGCTTTCATTAGGGTTTGGTCTCCTGAAGTCTGAGTTGCTATAATTTCTTCAAAGTGTGATTGCAGTTTTTATCAGGGCCTGTAAAGAATCACCAGTATACAGAGGAGCAGGGGGAAGACCCTCCTCCTTAATATGGGCCCGAAGAACAAAAAAGGCCGTCGTCCTAAAATGCTGGAAGATAATGCTCAATGATTCACTTTTTCTCATTTATCCCTCCTCATGAACCCTTAATCCTCTGTAACCCATTCAAAGGGTTAGACCTTTGTGCATTTATACTCGGAAGATATTGGCATAATTTCGTTGAAATTGAATGGTTCAAGATTGCTTTATTGAAGCTGATGCTTTTTTTTGCTTTAAGGCCAAAATCACCAAAAATGAAAGCACCAATGTTTCTCCAGAAACGTAGGTGTAAGTCCTAGTAGCTTATATACCAAACGATCTGTCGTGAGACGGTACCCAGCAAATCTGAAATAAAAATTGAATACCGCGAGAAGGAAAAAGAATGTGCATAAGGCGGGCCAAACCATAATAAATGATTCTTTTCGGAGGAGTTTTCTTTCGATATCAGACCTATTCATCCACACTAATTTTCTTTATCAAATAGTAGTATTTGATTACTTTTTTTTTGTTTTTAGTTCAAACGAATCTCTATTCAAGATCCGGCTGGTACAGTGGTGGAGCTATGGAAAAACATAGTTCCGGAAGAGGGAATGCTTCAACTAGAACTTCAGCTATCCGATGAACCAATTCAAGTAAGATTATTAAACTTATCTTTTTGTTTGGATTATTATGGAGATGCTTTCGCATAATCTCCTATCTGAAGTCACACCCTGGGCCATGCGCTGGACTGCTGTAGCTGAAATCTAACTCCAGGTCCAAGGCAGCGATGAATCTCACTGCGCAACCGCTGAATGAATAATACGACTTAAATTATTTAGCAACTTTAACTTTAGTATATTACTGTACTGAGGAAGGGTTTAGTATATTAGATTTAGTATATTTACAAGTTTGACTATATTTGGTTTATTATATTTATCTAGGGTTTAGTGTATTTACAATAATATATGTAGTATATTACTGTACTGGGCAAGGGTTTAGTATATTAGGTTTAGTATACTTGCTAGTTTTTCTATTTTTAGTTTACTATATTTAGTTAGGGTTTAGTATATTTACAATAATATATGTAGTATATTACTGTACTGGGCAAGGGTTAGGTTTAGTATATTTACTAGTTTTACTATATTTAGTTTACAATATCTACTTAGGGTTTAGTATATTTACAATCATATTTGTAGTATATTACTGTACTGGGGAAGGGTTTAGTATATTTACTAGTTTTACTATATTTAGTTAGGATTTAGTATATTTACAATAATATTTGTAGTATATTTCTGTACTGGGCAAGAGTTTGGTATATTAGGTTTAGCATATTTACTAGTTTTACTATATTTAGTTTACTGTATTTAGTTAGAGTTTAGCATATTTACAATAATATATCCCCCTTTATATGGATCATTTTGATGATCCATATAATATATCCCCCTTTTTAATGGCTATAGGCTTTTGCAATTTTGTAGGTATAACAACCTAGTTATAACCAATACGGTGTTTGGTCACAAAATGGCCCATAAGTTGACATGGTATTCACGTGATGGTAAGACAGCAAACCTTATTGATTATGTTATTGTAAACAGAAGACTAGCAGGATCAATACAAGATACTAGGGTGTATAGGAGTGCCGTTATTGATGTTAAAAGTAAAGATCACCATCTAGTAGTGTCTAAGGTTAATTTAAAGCTGAAATTTCGGAAGAGTAACTCCCTCCCGGGAAGTTATGATGTTGGTAGACTTCAGGATGAAAATTTGAGAAAAAAATTCCAGGAACAGTTGAGTACTAAACTTGAGGGTTTAAAATTTGACAATGTGGAAGATGGATGGAATAATTTCAGAAAAACAATTTGTGAAGTTGCTGATGGTGTCCTAGGGAAGAGTGCTAAGACAGCAACTAGGAATATTAGTGAAAAAGCTTTAGGTTTAATAGAGAGTAGAAGGGGTTTGTATAAGAATTATCTGAGCGATAGGTCGTATGAAAACAAAAGGAATGTAAAGAAAGTGGAGAAAGCATTAAAATATGAACTAAGGAGATGTGAAATGGAGGCGATGGATAAAATTGCTGAGGATCTGGAAGATGCGGCTAGACGGCATAATAGTAAAATATTATACTGGCATGTTAATAAATTGAAAGGGAGTAGCCGATCCGGACTAGTCCCAGTTAAAGATAGAAATGGGGTCACAATTAGTGATAAGGAAAAAGTTAAAGAAAGATGGGTGGAACATTTTGAGAATGTGCTAAACCGAGATACAGTTGCAGGAAAAGATATAGATGAAAATGAAAAAGTTTGTGATACCTTGGATGTGAAGGAAGATTTGTTTAGTGAGGAAGAATTAGCGACAGTACTAGAAGGATTAAAAAATAATAAGGCCCCAGGTGCTGATAGTATGATTAATGAGTTCCTTAAATATGGTGGCTCTGAGGTTAGGAATAAGCTACTGAAGATTATGAACATGATTTTTGAAAAAGGGGAAGTACCCAATGATTTTAGGAAAACCTTAATTAAACCACTGTATAAGAAAGGTGACAAGAGTGAATGTCGGAATTATCGAGGCATTAGTCTGGTCTCTGTAGGTAGCAAATTACTGAGTAATATGATACTTTTTAGACTGAGACATGCTGTAGACAAAGTTTTAAGGGAAGAACAATGCGGTTTTAGAAAAGGTAGAGGATGTGTCGACCATGTTTTCACTCTTAGGTTAATAATTGAGAAGTCCCTTCGTTGTCAAACACCTTTGGTCCTTAGTTTTATCGATTATGAGCAAGCTTTCGATTCTGTTGATAGAACAGCGTTAACAAAGGTCTTATCGTTATATGGTATACCAGAAAAATACATTAAAGTGATTTGCGCTATGTACGAGAATAATACTGCTGCGGTTAAGGTAGGAAATGAGGTTAGCAACTGGTTTTGTATTAAATCAGGAGTTAAGCAGGGTTGTGTTCTATCCCCCTTTATATGGATCATTTTGATGGACTTCGTCTTAAGGAGCACAGGAAAGGCAATTGGAGATCATGGAATCAAATGGGGAGGAAGAACGCTCCTGGACTTAGATTATGCTGATGATTTAAGCATATTAGATGAAAGTGTGAGCAAAATGAATGAATTTTTAGAGGTTTTACGAGTTCAGGGTGCTAAAATAGGCTTGAAAATTAATGTTAAGAAGACTAAGTCACTAAGGTTAGGAATAAGTGAAGATGAACAGGTGACCTTAGGTAACGAAAAGATTGATCAGGTTGGGAGCTTCAGTTACCTTGGTAGTATTATTAGTAAAGATGGTGGGAGCAGTGAAGATGTTAAAAGTAGAATAGCTAAAGCTCAGGGTGTTTTTTCACAGTTAAAAAAAGTTTGGAAGAATAGAAAGATAAGCCTACAAACCAAGATTAGAATATTGGAAGCTACAGTGATGACAGTGGTCAAATATGGCTCTGAAGCATGGACACTCCGAAAAGCAGATGAAAATTTACTAGATGTTTTCCAGAGAAATTGCCTACGGATTGTTCTGGGTACCCGGCTGACTGACCGTATTTCAAACAGTAGGTTGTACGAAAAATGTGGTTCAATCCCGCTTTCTGGGGCTATAATGAAAGAAAGGTTGAGATGGCTAGGCCACGTTCTACGGATGAAGGATGACAGATTACCGAAGATTGTCCTTTTTGGCCAACCGTCTGGGGCTACACGGAAAGCAGGTCGTCCTTGTCTGGGTTGGGAGGATGTCATAAATAAGGATTTAAAGGAAATGGGAACTTCCTGGGAGGGTGTAAAGAGGGAGGCTTTAAATAGATTAGGTTGGAGGAGGAGCGTGCGTAGCTGTGTTGGCCTCAGGCGGCTTGGTGCTGCAGTGAGTTATTAGTAGTAGTAGTAGTATTACTGTACTGGGGAAGGGTTTAGTATATTATGTATTAGTTCAGTATATATAGTATATTATGTTTAGTATATTTACTAGTTTTGCAATATATTACTGTAATGGGCAAGGGTTTATTTTTTCAACAACAAAAAAAATTGGACCAAAAGAGAAAAAAATTCACTATCATGGGTCTTCAAGGTATCCATCATTTTTCCTGCAAGGCTCAAAAACTAAGAGAGAGAGAAATCTCAAGCTGAAGAAAACGAACTGGACTACGGCCAATAGAAGGAAAAGACAAACTAAAATGATGCGAATATTTCGCCTGTATAAAACGTCTTAGCGTCTTCAACGCTAAGAACAGAGATAAAACCTAAAATAACCTAACATTAATGAAAATCTAAAACCAAGAAATAAAAAAAGCCTTGCAAGGTTCAATGACGAGGAATGTGGGATTGTAATAAAATTGTTTGATTTTGCTGTGAATAATGAGAAAACAAAAGTGAAATTAATAGAATACGAAATTTTCCTTTTGTGTTTAACACGTAAAGTTTGTGTTTGGAATGTTTGGACGTAAAGTTTGTGTTTGGAAAATTCGGTTTAATGAGCCGGGGGCACCAAAGGCCCCCCCCCCCAATTGGAGTGCCGCAAAGAAGGCAAATAAAAAAAGAATCGAGTAACAAAACTTCTCTTTTACGAAGAACTTTTCTTTTATTTTAGTGCTTGTTTTTAATTTCTTGTTTATTTCTTCCTGAGTACTTTTATGGGTATTTTTTCCTATTTTTTTTAAATTTTTTTGCACTAAGGACGGTTGAATTAAGTCTCTGGCTGGAACCATCATCGTTTGTCTTTGTTATAATTTTTTGTTCATTTTGTCAGTCTTAGCCAGTGTGGTCATAGGATTTATTTACCGTCGGAAAATTCAAATTTTCAGTTTTCGCATTAATTCTAAGACATAAAAATTTGTGTCGAATACGTCGAATGCCAATTTGGGGAGTATGATATCGTATTTTATTGATTTCCTATTTCATCCTCTGATAGTGAGATTGTCGCACTTACAAATAGGAGTTACAGAATCGATTTTCAAAGTCTGATTTTCCCATAGTTTCTAGTGATAATGGAGAGTGCCGTTTCCCTGGTTTGAAGTTTTTGGGTTCGCTTTCGAGGAAGAGTGGTTGAGCTAAGGAAAGATCATCTAGATTCATTACAAAACCAAATCTATTACTTAACCAAAAAGTGCTGATACTGTGAAAAAAATTACCTTTGTAGGCCGTTTTTGTGTGTGAGGGGGAGTGGGTAGTTTTTCTTTGTATTTCCCTTTTTTGATGTTTGAGGAGACATTGGGAATATAAGTCTAAAATTTCCTGCTGTCTTTTATTTTCATATTCGTCGTGGTTAGCCAATCTGGTTTCAAAATCTATTTATATTGAAACTTGCTCCTAAACTTTTTTTTTATTTAGTATCCACATGTTTCAACAAAATCCAAACAAAACAATGTGTTCTTATAATTGTTTTGAACCAAGAATGTATTGTTTTCATGCGAAAAGAAGGTAAATTTACCAATGTTGCGATTAATTATTAAAAAGTTTTCAAAACGAATAAGTTTTTCAAAGCTCGACTCATCATAATTCAAAAATAATCCGAAGTCACTATCAACGAATAAATGAAGCTAAAAAATGAACAGAAGTTACAATGAGTAATTAAGTCGAACTTAAGACGAACAGAAATTACGACAAACAGGAGTCGAGCTAACGCCCTATAAGACTTCTAAAGGCTAAATTGTCCCTTGTGTTTCGCTGAAAACGCTTCTGTACTTCGAGGAGTTTGTTTTTATTTGTCATAGCATTAAAAAAAATACAAAAAGAGGAAATCATCATATTAACCATTATTAGTGAAAAGAACTACTGAAAATAGACGGACTCAGAAGTCTCATTCCCAGAAGTCTCAGAATTTTTGGATTTGTTAACGTTATACAAGTAAAACTTTTAAAATATTATTGTTTACAATATTAAATAGTTTGTCATTGAACTGTAAGTAAGGAGCGATGCGACTCAATAGTAACCGAAACTGTAAGAAACAGAGTCTTGATAATAATAGATATATCAAAAGGATGAAATTTTTACGCTTATTCAAAATATATAAAATTCCTGAAGTTTAATGTCACCCATCAAAAGTTACGAGCCTCAGAAAATTTGCCTAAATTTTAAAAAAGAGGGGAAACACCCCTAAGAAATCAAATGGTCTTAATGAAAATCACAATATGGGATTCAGAATATCAGAGAACCCTACCGTAGAGGTTTTAAGCTCCTATATACAAAAATGCCGAATTTTGAATTGTTTGCCAGAAGCAAGATCACGGATGCGTACTTATTTGTTTTTTGTTTTGTTCTTTTCCCAGGGGTAATCTTATCGAACGAGTAATCTTAGAATACCGGGAGAGGGCGCATTTGATGGGAAATAAAAAGTTGTAGTTTCCTTTTAAAATGACCAAAAATATTCGAGGGCAGCTACACCCCCTTCCCACCCCCCTTTTTTTAAGCCAGAATTGTCTGATCAAAATTTTGATGTAGGTATTATTTTCAGTATGGTTGAAAGATCTAATAACTATGTCTCTGAGGATGACTTGACCCCCGACAGCCCCGGGGGAAGGGCTACAAGTAATTAACTTTGCCCATTGCGTCCAAATGGTATTGGTTGCTGGAAAGCATAAAGATATTTTAGGGGGGATTTTCTGGTGCGGGTGCTTGCGTGGGATGATCTTTCCATGGAGTTTTCGTGGCGGAAGGGAATTTTCCATGGAAGGGGAGCTGGATTTCCCAGCAAGACTAGAAAAAACTACTAGAAATTAGAAAAACAAACAATTTTTTTTCAGCTGAAAGTAAGGAACAACATTACAACTTAAAACGAGAAGAAATTATTGCGAATTTAAAGAGGTTGCCCCCCTCCTCAGTACTTCGCTCTTTACGCTAAAGTGTTTTTTACTGCTGCTACTACTACTAACAACTCACCGCAGCACCAATACGCCTGAGGCCAACACAGCTACGCATGCTCCTCCTCCATTCCAATCTATTCAAAGTTTCCCTCTTTACATCCTCCCAGGAAGTTCCCATTTCCTTTAAATCTTTCTCTATCTTTCTGAATCTTTCTTTATATTAATTTTTTTCCTAGATGAAATTTTTTTCCTTTGACATAACCAGACCGGATTTACTCTCTTTGGGGGAGTAGGGGGAGGAGGATTAATTTCCGGAAAAATTAGAAAAATGAATTATTTTTAACTTACGAACGGTTGATGAGATCGGAGAGATTGTGATGATACTAGGTGGGAAGAATAAGCCCAAGTCCTAGATACGTGATTCACATAACCAGACCAGATTTACTCGCTTTGGGGTAGTTGGGGGGAGGGGTCAAAATTAAAGCAGTTCTGGACACTCTATGTAAGAGTTAATTTTTTAATATTTATTACTACCATCCTTAATTTTTAATAGGTTCCAAACAAAATTCAACTTCTTAATTTACATAGAATAATAAGATTTGGCTCAGAAATCAATACTCTTGATACATCAATACTTTGGTTTTTGAAAAATATATTTTGCAAATATATATTTATTAGTTTGATTGGTCCATGTTGATAGTGGTTGGCGAAGGAGGTGATGCATCATTTGCTGCGATACATCATTTGGTTGACAGTATCAACGCTGCATTTGAAAGGGAAAAATTTGAAAACAATTTTTACTGATTTTAAAAAGGCTTTCGATACGGTTGATTTTGAATTATTGTTGCATAGACTTATTGATTTGGGTATCAGTGATAATTGTCTTCAGTGGTTTAGATCCTATTTGCAGGGAAGATCAATGTGGGTTGCAATTGATGATGCTATAAGTGCTGTTCACAAGTAAATTGTGAAGTTCCACAAGGATCTGTTTTGGCACCACTTTTATTTGTAGTATATGTATATATGTTTATATGTTATTTATATGTTATGTATAGTATATGTATATGTTTATATGTTAAGATATTATCTTCCTGGTGCAATTCTTAAATCATTTGCAGGCGACACTGCAATAACAATTGCAGAGGCGAACCTCCTATATGTGTTAACGTTAGTAAAACTATATGATTTTTAGCCATACCGGTTTTGTGATAAATTCTTTGGATAGTACAGGGTGACCCAAAAAGATGCATACCCATATTTTATTCAATAAAAAATCAATTTTTTAACAAATGTCTTTTCTGTTGCAGGACATGAAAGGTGAACCTATGGATGATCATTTGGAGCTATAGTTACCCAAAAAATGTCTTGGACAAATCATGACGTGTTCTTACATTTAAATGAACACGTTTAGTTGAACAGTGTAGTCCCTCACTGCAGCAATGTTTTCTTCTGTCCTTGTACTCTTCTTTCTGCCTGAATAAGTTCTCCCTGTGGCATTAGAACATAAGTCCACTACAGTCCCATGCTCTCTGAACATTGTAACAGAACTAACAATCGTTGATTTTGGTGGGAAGTTGCAACAATGAAAACGTTTTTGAAACTGAGTTTATACACTCTGGTATGGTTTTTGTTGCAAAACACGTCTCCAGGGAGAATATCTTTTGCTGATTTGTCCAAGCCATTTTTGGGGCGACTATAGCTACAAACGTTCATTCATAAGTTCACCTGTCACTTCCTGCAACAGAAAAGACATTCGTTAAAAAATTGACTTTTTATCAAATAAAATATGGGTATGCATCTTTTTGGGTCACCCTGTATTTGCTTCGGTGGTAATATTGTTCATGAAGTTTTTGAAACGGGGTATTTGGATTTTTTTATTGATTGTAATTTGAATTGGAATTATATCATCCAAGGCAGTTTCACAGTGAAATTATATCGTCCAAGGCAGCAAGAGGAACAGGTTTACTTAGTCGTTTTCGTTATTTTTGTTGCGTTTTCATCCCTTTGGTCAATAAAAGTGAGTTGTATTTTATGCTCACTTTTGATTATTGCCCTTACCAGGCTAGGTTTTGGAAATAGAGTATTTAGGTTTAACTTTATCATTTAATATGCATTGAAGGACCTGCCCCTCTCAAAAGACATATAACAAATACCTTTTCATTTTTCAGGGCACCTGGCAAATAAAAGTGGAACAAGGCTCGGTTCAAACACACAAGATGTTCTCTGTAAAGGAATTCGTACTACCCAGATTTGAAGTTCAGATTAAAGCACCTGCTAAAATTGGCAAAAATGATTCTGATTTTGAAGTGGAAGTTTGTGCCACGTAAGCCTAGTTATGTCGTTGAAACTTTGGTTTTGTCCTGGCTGAGTGGATTGGTGCGCTGATTTCAGGATCCTTTGTCTGAGAGCGCGAGGGTTCGAATCCTAGTGTAGCCAATTATTTAGTCTGGGACGGGGGTCAGTGGCGTGACTCTGTAAGCTCACCCAGAGTTGACCCAGCTCTAAATGGATACCTAGAGAAATCTGAGGAAGGTAAACAGGAAGGGTGTGTGAAAGCACAGGATGGTCGGCCCCCCCCCATTGCACCTCTTGGCTGAAGGGCCAAGAAACAGAGATTAGCTCCGCCGGTAGGGACCGTAAAGTCTAATGCCGTATTCTTTACCTTTTATAAATTTTACTGTTTATTGCAAAGAGTAGTGAGGATGAAAGGTCCAACTTCTATTGTGAGTGGCGAGGGTCTAGGCTATTTTTGGAGTGATAAGAGGTAAAGGTCAAGCCTCTATAGGGTTTTCAGAAGGAGTGGGCACCTGGCCGGTCTGATAAATATGACAAATGATTTTGGAAAGTTTCGTTAAACAGTTAAATTTTGAAACTGAAACGGTCGTAACTATGCTTAATTTGAGCTATTACATTTAGTTATTTAATGTAATATTTAAATGACAAAAATGTTTATTTTTGCTCTCGAAATATTCTAATTTAATGCTAAAACTTATAACTGCTAAATTTTAAGTAGGCTAGAGATTTGCGTACCTGTTTGTCAAAATTATGGCACTCGTTGCAATTTTGCGTACAATCCTAAAAGAAAAAGTCATATAAGCCATGGATTTTTCAAAATATTTCTTTGTAAAAACTTGGAGAAAACAACCTTCTTTTGCAGAAAATTTGGGAGTAATAGAAGCAGCAAATGAACTAGACAGAGAGAGAAACACGGTATGTGTCATTCGTCCTACAGATGAGTCATCTTCTGTGAATCAAACCTACATCTAGAGATTTATTTGGGAAAGTAACGAAAGATAACATGCAAAATACCACAAAATACCTTTTCTGGTTATCCGTAATATCCTTTCAGGTGAATTCCCTTTTGAATAAGATAGATCAAGCACACGTCAGGGTATAACCTGACGTAGATGGACGTTTAGCTCCCCTAATTATTTTTCAGAATGAAACAGTTCTTCAATTGTTTAGTCAGGAGTGGGACTCTGAATCTTCTTAACAAATTGTTTGTAACATAGCCAAGGTGTAATTATTGGTTAATTATGGCCTATGTACAGGATATTATATGGCCTGAGTTACAATATTATATAGTCTACGGCTAGGGTCTATGGCCATTAGGAAACTGCCTTTTTATAAAAAATATTATGGTTTAGATTCTTTCTTCCTCCACACTGAGTGTGTCTAGGCTAAACATATGTTTGATTGTTCTGCTTTGTATTTCCTAATCGCTTTAGATCCATTGTTTTTTCAAGATCGTCTTCGTTGTTTTATCTTAATAGACCAGTTTTTTCTTAGATACTTCATTGTTGTTAAAATAGCCAAATGGGTGTTCAAAAGAATTCCTTATGCTGTGGGTAGTCAGGGTAGCGAAATGGGTAATCAGAAGCTACTGTCTTTTCCAATACGGACTTTACGTAAGGTTAGTGTTGTGGCTGGCACGGTTGTTGCATATATTGTTGGTTTTGTGTGTTGTCAATCATCAAAAAATAAAACAACGCACGAATAAGTTTTGGACTAATCAGACTGACAAAAAGTTATGTCAGTTTAAACTCTCTGTCAATAAAGTCAGCGAACATTTTGGCAAACAGCAAGTCCTAAAACAATACAATGCGACAAAAAACTGCCTCTACAAAAAGGAAAAAATGAGCAAACCTTAAAATGGAAGAAAAAGAAGTTTTAAATTAATCAATTAATTAATAGGTAGTTATTAATTAAAAGCTTTTGGGACTAAAAATCGTCGAGCAATGTGGCAAACAATAAATATGCAGATAACACATTAGACAGAATAGTAAAATATAAGCTATGAATTAATTAAGCTATTGAACAAGCTAATCTGTAACTGAAATTTGCAAACTACTCGGCAAGCAAAAACCTGCTAACAATAAAATCAATAAGAAAAAAAAGATAAATCTAGGAAAGCTGATAACAATAACCTGTCTTGTCTTATGTTTTTAGGTATAAGTAAATTTCGCAAAGCGAGTTTACCAAAAGTAGATTTGCAATTTCTACAAATTTAAAATTCGCGTAAGACTTTAAATTGGAAAAATTAAATTGAACAATAAATATAAATAGTTTTCTTAGCACTTGTAAATTTTACATGAATTCTATAAAATAGAAAATTTTTCTCCATAAATTTTTCAGCAGAATAAAATTGCAACAACTGAATATGTTTTGACACACGCATATAAAGTGCTCATCTCTCAAAGTTGGTTTCTGAGCTGTTCCACTTGTTTCCATGGGAATTACATCAATATTCTGCAAGGTTTGCAAAGCATCACAACATCAGGTTAAAAATATTAAAAATAGTATAAAAATAGTATTAAAAATAGTATATTAATTTTTTAAATAGTATTAATAAGTATTAAATAGTGTTAATACTATAAAAACAGTATTAGATGCGTCAAAATTAGGAAGCTTTCAAAATCTTTCGAAGTACTTCAATTCTTAATGTTTCATAAAAATTGTAATTTTTTTTTTTTATTTTTATTACATATTTCAATTTTTTGAAAGTCTCTTTGCTTCGTTCATAATTTAGAAAGATTGTATTTAGCTTTTCTTTAGTTTAGCTTTGTTTTACAAGCTATTTTTTTTTAATAGATATTCGTATGGACAACCCTGTCAAATGGGATACAAGCTTTCTGCAGTCATAGACAAGTCTTGGAGTAGATTCTGGCAGAGGGACTGGATGCATCTTGTCAGTGAACCGATTCAAACCGAGGACTCAATGACTAGAAGTTATCTGCACGTTTCTGGGAAGGTGAGGACTCTCATTTCAATTAATAGTTTAAAATAGCCTATAGTATATCATCGTGTATAAGGTTTATTTTATGTTTGTAAATTGTTTATATTTGTTATATATTTGCTTAGTTTATTTATTGTATATTGTTTTGTACATTTATAGTTTTTTATACGCAGAACATGTATCTATAAGACTGGCTGAAATGTTCAAATATGAAATACGCTAAAATATGGAATATGCAACATGTATATATAAAACTAGCTGAAATATGTAACATGGATCTGTAAAATTGGCTTAAAAAAAATACAAATCATGACGTTTTCCGTATTTTTATAATTTTGAAATATTAGAACTTAACTAAAAACACAGTAACAGCTAAAAATATAATTTTGTTTTAGGAACAGAAAATTTCTTAAGTAGCATGCAGAAAATAAAAGACTATTCATAAGGAACCCGATAAATTTTCACCAGCCGGGACAGCGATGTTTTTGTATACAATTCAAATGCTCCAAAAAACTCAACGAAAAAACAAAAGAATTTCATTTTTGCAATTGGAAATCAACTAATACAGTACAAAAATAATAATAAAAATAATAAAAATAAGTAATATAAAATATTGAAATACAATATTAATTTAATATGATAACAATAAGCTTAAAATAAACCTTAATATAAACTCTAGAAATCCTGTGATGTGTGCCTATAGCATAGAGATTTTCAAGCCAAAATTTCAGTAAGCCGGATGCCGTAAAAGTAATATAGTAGTTGAAAGCCAGAACACTTCTGTTAAAGTTTAAATTAAATTTAATTTGTCAAGTAATTTGATCTAATAAAGTAGATTAGAAATTAATTTTATTCATGCAACTTGTAGTCTTTAATTCATATAATTATTTAATTAATTGCAAATTTGTTTATTAAAATTATTTTTACATGTCGACCGCAATTTCAGGGACTTGGATGCCATAAGACTACAATCAAAATGTCCGAATTCACTCCCCCATACGTCAGTAATGAGTGGTATAGCATGAAAATTGGGCTTTTCGTCGTGGTAACTGAAGATGGCAGTGGGATTTCTTTCAATAAAACAACAAGCATTGATCTCAAAGATTCATCGTATACAATAGAAATGGATGAAGCTGATGTTTTCAAGCTTGGTATACCAGTAATAGGCCAGGTAAACTAAGTTTATAATACCCGTTGTTACCCGTTGAATACCCGTTGAAAAGCTGATATTTTCAAGCTTGGTATACCAGTAATGGGCCAGGTAAACTAAGTTTATAATATCCGTTGTTCAGCTTAATTTTTTTCGTTTATTTCTTATTTAGCAATTTCTATTGAGCTTGAACTGATTTAATGCAGGAATTCAGGACCAGTAATAGGGGTTTGAGTGATCAGACCCAGCTGGGAGGCTTGTTTTGCAATCTGGTCTGCTAGTTTTTTTCCTGTTATACCACAATATGCTGGACCACACATATAAATAGAACTGATATACCCTTTTTTTTCGTTGCGTAACGAAATTTTCAATGGCAACATTTGTTCCTTGGTGTTGCTGGTGTGAAATGTAATCCAGAGCTGACAGTGAGTTAGTGCAGACAGTATGCTTCTGATGTTTGATGTCTGTTTGGCTTGATATGGCTTGAAGAGAAAACATAATTGTCATAAGCTCTGCAGGGAAAATTGTGAGGCTGGGGGGGGGGGGGGGTAAGCAGTAGGAAAGAGACAGGCCCTGGGAGGGTATAACTACTGCACAACTATATTTTTCTTCCGTCTTTGAGCCATCTGTGTAAACTTGGGTGTAGTACTGATATTATGCCAACTTTCCCAGGAAGATTTATTCATTTTTTTATTTTCTTTATTTCCCTCAAAAATGAAGAGTACGCTACAATATAATATAAAGAAAAAACAAATGATAACACTTACAATCAAAACTTATCAAATATTGATCAAATACTTGATCAAAAAAAAAAAAAAAAAAAAAAAAAAAAAAAAAAAAAAAAAAAAAAAAAAAAAAAAACTTGCTAAATAGTTTAGTCTATAAATCATGAAGAGCCAGAACTGTTACTAAAAAACGGAAATAAATTGTTGCCTAAAAGGTTAATTTTCGCCTTATCTTCAAATGTTTTATATTTTTTCCTAAAAAGAGAGAGTTTTATAGATAATTTCCTAAAATTTGGCGTTCAAAGATTCAGAGGAAGAAGAGGCTTGGCTCCATTCTTCCCATACCCAACTCTTTGATTATAATATTTTTGATCTCTTTTTCTTTATTTGTTCTATATATTTTTTGATCTCTTTGATTATTAGCAGCCTTCAAAAGAAATGTGCTTCACATCTCCCATTCTTCAAACTTGAGTCATTATTTATTTATTTAGTAATTATCTACATTTATTTATATATTTAAGTACTTTCTACTATTCTTTATTTATTGTGTTTTTTAGTTATATATTACTATTACAACACATTGGTTTGAAACTTAGTTTTTTGACGGTTTTAATATTAATGATAACAGCGGTGATGAAATAATGAAGATTACTAAATAATAAGGATTGAAATAATAAATAAATGAGATAAAATAATGAAAAATTACTTAGGATCATCAACAAAGTCTGTCTAATCAACGGTGGCTTAGTAAATAATTTTGATTACCATTTATGGATAAGTTAGAATTAATAATTAAACATACAGTCACTGTATGTCACTATTCCCAGAAAGGTTTCAGAGCTTGCAGGGGGGGGGGGGGGCACTTAGCTCTCTCTTGTTTTTTAAATTTTATTAATCAGAATCCATTGATATAAAATTTTTGTTGGTCGAGCTATGGTAAATCGTTTTGATAGCTTGTAGTTTTCTGTGATTTTATTTTGTTATTTTAAGAATAATTAAAATTAAATATATCCTATAGGTGACACTGAAGACAGAGGATAAGACGTCTGTTTCCAACAAATTTATCGAGCTGTGCTTATCTTCTCGATGTACTAATTTTACAATGCCTGAACAATGCAAAAACTCTACCACTGACAAAAATGGAAATATTGAATATTCTTTTGTTCCGACAATAGCCAATTGTACGTCATATACGGTGACGGTAAGTTGTTTTGGCCACTAAGCTAAAAATTAGCAAATTTTTTCACTTTAGTGCTGGAAATTAGTTCAATCAATAGTGGCTCGTCATTTACTGTGATGATAGGTTTCAATTCCTCAGTTTTTTCAATGGAATGAAAATTAGCTTAGTTTGCCATTTTCGTCCAGGAAATTAGTTCAATTAGTGGGCAATTGCCCTTACACATTGTGACGACTAGTTTTAAACCCTTTTTGCACAAGTTGACCGAAAAGTAGCCCAGTTTGACATTCTTGCCTTGGAAATTTAGTCGAGTTAATCAGTTCCATTTAAAGCTTCTTAGTTATGATAAAATGCCAACTCACCTATGCATATAATTCTATTCAAAGATGAAATCTAACAGAACCTAAATGTGGGCAAAAAATATGCCTCTTAATAGCCAATTTTCCTTTATGACTTGTGACGGCTAATTTTCAACCCTCCTTTTACCAGTTGACTGGAAATTGGCCCAGTTTGGTATTTTTGCCCAGGAAATTTAGTCAAGGTAATCAGTTCCATTCATAGGCAATCATATACTGAAGGTAGGTTTTAAATATTCTTTTTTTGGCCAGTGGCTTGAAAATTAGCCCAATCTGGCATTTGTATTACGTGGGTTTCCTAGTCATGACAAAATTCCAGCTTACCAATGCATTTAATTCTAGTCAAAAATGAAATCTAAATGGAAGGTAATTATGGGGAAAAAAAAGGTCTCTCAGTAGCCAATTGCCCTTCATCTATTGTGGCGGCTATTTTTAAACCCTTCTTATACCAGTTGACTGAAAATTAGCCAAGTTTGACATTTTCGCCCAAGAAATTTAAACGAGAAAGTTATTTCTATGCTTAGCCAATTATATACTGTGAAGGTAGATTTAAAAAAAAAATGTTTTTTGGCCAGTGGCTTGAAAATTAGTAGCCAATTGCCCTTCATGCATTGTGGTGGCTAATTTTAAACCCTTCTTATACCAGTTGACTGGAAATTAGCCCAGTTTGACATTTTCGCCCAAGAAATTTGAATGAGAAAGTTATTTCTATGCTTAGCCAATTATATACTGTGAAGGTAGATTAAAAAAACAAAACAAACTGTTTTTGGCCAGTGGCTTGAAAATTAGCCCAATCTGGCATTTGTATTACGTGGGTTTCCTAGTCATGACAAAATTTCAGCTTACCAATGCATTTAATTCTAGTCAAAAATGAAATCTAAATAGAAGGTAATTGTGGGAAAAAAACATCTCCCAGTAGCCAATTCTCCTTCATGCATTGTGGCGGCTAATTTTAAACCCTTCTTATACCAGTTGACCGAAAATTAGCCTAGTTTGGCATTTTCGACCAAGAAATCTAAATGATAAAATTTATTCGATGCTTAGCCAATCATATACTGTGAAGCTATATTTAAAAGAAAACAGTTTTTGGTCAGTGGACTTAAGATCAGCCGCATCTGGCGTTTTTATCACTTTGGCTTCTTATTTATGACAAAAGGCCAACTCCCCAATGCATTTTATTCTGTTCAAAGATGAAATCTAAATAAAAGGTAAATGTGGGCAAAAAAACGTCTCTCAGTTGCCAATTACCCTTTATGCATTGTGAAGGCTAATTTTAAACCCTTCTTATACCAGTTGGCTGAAAATTAGCCCAGTTTGACATTTTCGCCCAAGAAATTTAAACAAGCAAGCTATTTCTATGCTTAGCGAATCAGGTACTGTGAAGGTGGATTAAAAAAAAAAATAACAGTTTTTCGGCCAGTAGCCTGAAAATTAGCCCAATCTGGTATTTGTATTACGTGGGTTTCCTAGTTATGACAAAATTCCAGCTTACCAATGCATTTAATTCTATTCAAAGATAAAATCTAAATAGAAGGTGATTGTGGGAAAAAATGTCTCTCAGTAGCAAATTGCTCTTTATGCATTGTGGTGGGTAATTTTGAACCCTTCTCATGCCAGTTGACTGAAAATTAGCCCAGTTTGACGTTTTCACCCAAGAAATTTAAATGAGAAAATTATTTCTATGCCTAGCCAATCAAGTACTTTGAAGGTAAATTAAAAAAAAAAAAAAATATATTTTTGGCCAATGGACTGAAAATTAGCCCAATCTGGCATTTGTATCACTTGGGCTTCTTAGTTATGACAAAATGTCAACTCACCAATGCATTTAATTCTATTCAAAGATAAAATGTAAATAGAAGGTAAATGTGGACAAAAATGTTTCTCAATAGCCAATTGCCCTTTGTGCATTGTAAAGTATTTTAAATTCTTCCTATACCAGTTGACTGAAGATTAGCCAAGTTTGACTTTTTCGCCCGAGAAATTTAAATGAGAAAATTATTTTTATGCTTAATCTAGCATATGATGTTAATATAAATAAATAAAAAAAATAAATAAAAATTGCCAGTGGACTGAAAATTCGTCCAATCTGGCATTTGTATCACTTAGGCTTCTTATTTATGACCAAACGCCAACTCCCCAATTCATTTAATTCTATTCAAAGATGGAATCTAAATAAAAGGTAAATGTGGGCAAAAAACGTCTCTCAATAACCAATTGCCATTTATGCATTGTGAAGGCTAATTTCAAACCCTTCTTATGCTAGTTGGCTGAAAATTAGCACAGTTTGACATTTTCGCCCAAGAAATTTAAATAAGAAAATCATTTCTATGCTTAGCCAATCATGTACTTTGAAGGTAGATTAAAAAAAATAATAATAATAATAAAAATTAGTTGTGGCCATTTGTATCACTTGAGCTTCTTAGTTATGACAAAATGTCAACTCACCAATGCATTTAATTCTATTCAAAGATAAAATGTAAATAGAAGGTAAATGTGGACAAAAATGTTTCTCAATAGCCAATTGCCCTTTGTGCATTGTGGAGTATTTTAAATTCTTCCTATACCAGTTGACTGAAAATTAGCCAAGTTTAACATTTTCGCCCGAGAAATTTAAATGAGAAAATTATTTTTATGCGTAACCTATCATATGCTGTTAATATAAATAAAAATAAATAAAAATTGCCAGTGGACTGAAAATTCGTCCAATCTGGCATTTGTATCACTTAGGCTTCTTATTTATGACCAAATACCAACTCCCCAATTCATTTAATTCTATTCAAAGATGAATTCTAAATAAAAAGTAAACGTGGGCAAAAAAACGTAACTTTAAATTCTTCCTATACCAGTTGACTGAAAATCAGCCCACTTTGACATTTTCGCCCTAGAAATTAAATTTAAATGAGAAAATTATTTTAATGCTTAACCTATCATATAATGTGAAAATAGATTAAAAAAAAAAAAAAAAAAAAAAATTGTTTTCAACTTTCTGTCTTTTTCAAAACCATTATGCTGGCAAAAGACGACTATACTTTATTGAACAATCGGTTATTGTTTAAAATTCCAATATTTATGTTAAATTCTTCAAAAATTTGCAGTAGAAAAACCTCTGCAACAAGAATCTCTGAACTTGTGAAATTAGCTACGGTCTGATGTATCTTGATATGGTTTTTGTTTGGCAGTGTGGGAGTCATATAATAACTGTCACACGACAAGGCAATATGATAATTCTGTCAGCTGAAAATTCAGAGCCATCTACCAATAAATGCTCAAAACGACATTTGTTTAGTCATAATTCTCTCTTTCAAGAGCACAAAGAATAGGCTAAAATCCATTTGTTTTGCTGTAAGTAGAAAGAAAGGAAAGATAAAATCTGCTGGAAGAAGAAGAATAGGGATAGAATTTACATTTATTTCGTTCCAAAAAAAGGAAAGGTGGAATCCCCAAGATAAAAAGGATAGGGATAAACACCCTGTGATCTATTCTAAGAAAGGGACAACTCCGCAAGATAAAAAAATAATAGGGATAAAACAATCACGTTCTCTAACCAAATAACCAACTAGATAAATATAAATCCTCCAAAAAATATAAGGATTCAAAAAACTCCCTCTCCATATATGATCTAAACACAATCATCAATAGAAAAAATCCAGTGGTATAGGAGCCCGTCTTTTGTATTTAATGGATTTGTAACATGATCTTAACGTCTACTAAAACACAAAGATGTCTACTAAAACATTAAAATGGACCCATCTGGGTCACAACATGTTTTTTTTCTTAAATTCTTGACCAATTTATATCTTTTTTTCAGGTCAGAAAATCTCAGTGTGCCAATTAAAAAAAAAAAAATAAAAAATGATACCATTCTCGATAAAAAAAAAAAACACAACATAAATACATACATAAATAATTGCTCGCTAAAAGAGAGTAGACTGAATTGACACCACAGCTCTTAATATGACATCACATCTCCAGTTTTTTGTTGCATTTTTACATTTTCTGCCCTTGAAAATATGACGTTATTCATCATCTTGTATACAAAGATGTAGTTTTTTGTAAAAAAAAAACTGATTTTATTTTAAATAGTTATAGTTTGTTATTCAAAAAAGCATGTAGATATAGCAAGATCCTTGAGCATAAACCCTTAAACAGCTCTCTATGATGTTCTACTGCCCTGCTGGTATCAAAAAGAAAAAAAGAGGGCGCATCAGTGCTATCCCTGCAAAAAGTGATTTTTAACCACGTTCTATAACCAAATAAAAAACTGGATAAATAAAATTCCTCCAAAAAACGTAAGTATAAATGAGTACACAGTATTGAAAAATTATTGCCTGGAAACGGGCAACAACTTTTCTTACTTCGTGGATAATTCTTAGACTCTCAAGTGCTTTTGATCAATGAAAAAAAGACAATATTTTTCAAATTAAGTCGTTTTCAGCTACATGCCTTGTAGGTGCCTCAATATGCCATATGTTGGGTATGGTCGGGTTGGGTTCTGTACACAGAAGATATGTTTTTGAATTTTGAATAATTTTTCTGTGTCTTCTGTGTTTCGGATAGCTGAAGTTCTAGTTGAAGCATTCCCTCTTCCGGAACTATGTTTTTCCATAGCTCCACCACTGTACCAGCCGGATCTTGAATAGAGATTCGTTTGAACTAAAAACAAAAAATAACAATCAAATACTACTATATGATAAAGAAAAGTAGTGTGGATAAATAGGTCTGATATTGAAAGAAAACTCCCCATGTATGGGGATGTATCTTCTGTGATGTACACAGAAGATATATTTTTGGAATACAAATTATTGGATTAATACGCATTTTTGATCAAGAATTTAAAGTATAATCTGTAGAGATTAGAGTATGAACAATGAACAATGAATAATGAACAATGAACAATAGTTTACTTCATCAGGAGGCTGTAAATGTTTGTTGAACTTCCTTTTAAAGGAGTTGTAGGAGAATCTTTTTGGGAAGATCATTCCAAATCGAAATGAACCGCTATGAACAATTAACAATGAACATTTTTCTTCTTCTGTACACAGCGAAATATCCCGTCGTCCTCCAGATCCATAATGCTAACTATAGTAGTGCTCTTGAAAAGTTATCGTTCAGTTATAATTTGTATTCTAAGAGTAAAAAAGGGCAACTGCGAAGTCCTAGCGTTTTGCTCCATATGTTATAAAAGGACAGATACAGTCCGTATATGAGGAGTCCGTAATTATTCCGTATAGGAGGAGGACTGTCCTCTCTCAACCTCTGTTTATTACACTATATTATGCTGAAAATACTTCTTATTGCAATTCAACGTTTCTTGCGCTTGATCAGTCGTTCTTAAAGAAACAGGACAAAAAGTTAAACTTTAGCGCAAAAATCAAAGGGCCTGACGAGGAGGCCCCTTAACAAACGAAATAATTTTCGTTCATTTTAAGTTTTGATACCGCTCATTACTCTCGTTTGCAAAGTTTAGTAATTAAAAAAAAAATTCAAAAATGGGCTATTGCAATTTTTTTGGTAAATACACCTATTATATGGACCAAGGCTGTATCCAGGGAGGGAATTGGTTGGGGTTTTGAGCCCCCCTCCTCCCAAAAGGTTTGTCTGACTTGTAAAAACATAACAGAAATGAAAATAGACAAATTGTTGATACTTTTTTTTAACTTTTTTGTAACCTTCCCCCGAAAAAATCCTGGATATGGCCCTGGTATGCACTAAATGTCGACTTGATCTCTGCAATAGAAATAACAAAAAGGTGTACTCTAATCTCTACTGAAGATACTTTAAATTCTTGATACAAAATGTGTATTAATCCGATAATTTGTATTCCAAGAGCAAAAAAAGACAACTACGTAGTCCTACCATTTTGCTCCATACATTATAAAAGGACAGATACAATCCTGGAAATAGAGAATGGGGATACAATTCTATTTTTCTTCTTTATAATTAAAAAAGGAAAGACTAGATCGCAGGATTATAATTTGTTTTCAGTAAAGTTCCAATGACGCAGTAGGTTTTACATTTTTACAGGAAAAGAGCCAGTAGCTAAATTCTTGTTAGTAGTGATTTTTGTTCGTTTTAAGCTTGATTTGTATATTCAGTGTAAGCTTTACTCGTCTTAAGATTTATTGATTTATATTTGTACCTTTTTATGTTTATTTCCTATGATTATTTATGTAATTTCTGTGTGTTTTGGGTTTATTTATCCTTTAATACTAATAGTTTTTTGTTCGTTTTAAGCCTTATTTGCATGTCCAATTTAAGTTTTACTCACTTTAAGATCTATTTATTCATTTACATTAGTACGTGTTGTATGTTTGTTTGCTATGATTGTATATTTATTTTTGTTTGGGTTTCATTTATACTTTAATAGTGATTTCTGGTTGTTGTGAATTATTTTAGGTTTTTATTTCTGCTAACTTTAAGATTAATATAGCCTTTACTTATTTTGAAAAACTTTTTTGGGCTATTTTTTTACTATGAGAAAAAATGAAGACAATGCCTTGGTAAAATTATTCAAATCAAAAGACATTTGGTACACTTTGTGCTGCCTATGTTGTTATGTTGCTACTTTATGTCGAGCTACATAATTTGCCTTAGTGTTTCAACCAAAATCATCTTAATTTACAGATAGATGTAACTGCCCCCCCCCTCCCACATAAAAATTGGAGGTTCTGTGATTTATTAAACTTCAGTTTCAAAAAGTGTTTGTATGATGGTAGTATTATGAACAATTCAAAGCTTCGCAGTTTCTATATCGAACTGAATTTGCATTAGTTTAGATGAACTTAATGTGTGGAGCCTATTATCGCTTTTGGAAACCGTTTTTCCTGTTTTGAAGTTTTCTTTTTTTTCATGGGGAATAATTTGCTATGAGATAGAGTTCTGCTATTTGTAGAATTACGGGAGCCAGAAACTGTGCATAGCCTGAAACAGATTTATATGACCATTTTGTTGCAGTTGAAGATAATGTTGTTGAAGTTGGAGGTCGTAGATATCGCTTTTGGAAACCGTTTTATCGCTTTTTGGAAACCGTTATTGTCGCTTATTATCGCTTTTGGAAACCGTTTTTCCTGTTTTGAAGTTTTCTTTTTTTTCATGGGGAATAATTTGCTATGAGACAGAGTTCTGCTATTTGTAGAATTACGGAGCCAGAAACTGTGCATAGCCTGAAACAGATTTATATGACCATTTTGTTGCAGTTGAAGATAATGTTGTTGAAGTTGGAGGTCGTAGATATCGCTTTTGGAAACCGTTTTATCGCTTTTTGGAAACCGTTATTGTCGCTTATTATCGCTTTTGGAAACCGTTTTTCCTGTTTTGAAGTTTTCTTTTTTTTCATGGGGAATAATTTGCTATGAGATAGAGTTCTGCTATTTGTAGAATTACGGAGCCAGAAACTGTGCATAGCCTGAAACAGATTTATATGACCATTTTGTTGCAGTTGAAGATAATGTTGTTGAAGTTGGAGGTCGTAGATATCGCTTTTGGAAACCGTTTTATCGCTTTTTGGAAACCGTTATTGTCGCTTATTATCGCTTTTGGAAACCGTTTTTCCTGTTTTGAAGTTTTCTTTTTTTTTCATGGGGAATAATTTGCTATGAGATAGAGTTCTGCTATTTGTAGAATTACGGAGCCAGAAACTGTGCATAGCCTGAAACAGATTTATATGACCATTTTGTTGCAGTTGAAGATAATGTTGTTGAAGTTGGATGTCGTAGATATCGCTTTTGGAAACCGTTTTATCGCTTTTTGGAAACCGTTATTGTCGCTTATTATCGCTTTAGGAAACCGTTTTTCCTGTTTTGAAGTTTTCTTTTTTTTTCATGGGGAATAATTTGCTATGAGATAGAGTTCTGCTATTTGTAGAATTACGGGAGTCAGAAACTGTGCATAGCCTGAAACAGATTTGTATGACCATTTTGTTGCAGTTGAAGATAATGTTGTTGAAGTTGGAGGTCGTGGATACATAGCTAGAACTGTAGAGCTTCAACTGCGTTTTATTATATGAAACAGTCTCCAACTAGTCTCCAACTAGACAGTTCTAGTCTCCAACTAGAACTGTAGAGCTTCAACTGCGTTTTATTATATGAAACAGTCTCCAACTAGTCTCCAACTAGTCTCCAACTAGACAGTTCTAGTCTCCAACTAGAACTGTAGAGCTTCAACTGCGTTTTATTATATGAAACAGTTATTTTTTTTTGGAGATTGAAAAATCTTAAGCCGAACTGACCAGCCATGACAAAGAACAACAAAGAGAGAAATCTCAACAATGAACTAACAAACAGGACTACGGACAGTAGAAAGAAAAGATAAAAACTAAAATGACACGGATATATCGCCTGTTTGAAAACGAGGCGTCTTCAACGCTAATAAAGCGAAAACTAAAATAACACAGAAGCAACTCTATTAGCTCGTGTGACCTATTAGATCAGTTGGGATAATTGTAGATATTGATATTGGTTGTTTTTGTTTCTTGGTTCCGGATTTTATTTGTTTTTAGGTTATTTTAGTTTTTACCTTTGTTTTATCAGCGTTGAAGGCGTCTTGTTTTCATAGAGGTGAAATATACGCGTCATTTTTTTTTATCTTTTCTTCTGCCGACCGGAATCCTGTTTGTTCATCGTTGAGATTTCTCTCTTTGTTGTTCTTTGCTTGGAGATTGTACACTATTACAAAACGATTGACTATTTATTTTTAGGGAACTATGGGCAAAGCAGAAGGCAGGCGACCTTTTTTCTGACCGGCGTCCTTTTTGTTCATCGTTTAGATTTCTCTCTTTGCTGTTCTTTGTTTGGAGATAATATATAATTATATAAAAATTGGCTTTTTATTTTTTAGGGAACTATGGGTAAAGCAGTAGGTAGGCGTAGACTAAAACAAGTATACTCACCGTCCGAAACTGGAATGGAATTCTTCAATCTCACCAAAGTTCAGAGATGTGACACAGTTAAGCCATTAGAAATATCCCTTATGCTTACTGGAGATTCAAACGATGTTTTTGACGTTCACTTTCAGGTAAGTCTCTATGCAGAGAGAGTGCACTGGAAATTCCTCTAAAGTTCATCTTTATATCGAAAAATCTAAACTAAAAGTCATAAAACTTTAACCATTTACCAGTTTTTAACTGAGCAATAGCAATTTAGCCCAGATAATTGAATTCAATAAAAGACGCTGCCGCTGGAATGAAACCGCTACCGCTGGAAAAGTTTCTCTTTAAACTTTTTCTTTATTCATATTTTGGAAATGATATTTTTATTCAGTTTGAAAAATTTTCATAGTGGAAAAAGATAAATGCTCATGGTATATGAGCATGGTATATCAAAAAGATATATAATATATAATATTTATAATTTGTAAATGTTTAAAAAAAAGAAAATTAAAGATAATTAAAATAAAAAAATAATTAAGATAAATGATATTAAATTAAAGATAAATACTTAATTTTTAATTAAAGATAAATGCTCAAGGTATATTATTATTATTATTATTATTATTATTGTATTTCCCAAAAGACACACTTAGTGCTAACATGGAGTAATGACAAAAAAAAGAAAAAAAAGAAAAGATACATTCGCTTAAATCTCACAACGAAAAAGCAGTATAATAGATTATGTATAATACATAAAATGTACAATATATGTATAATTTATACATGTTAATAAATAAAAATAAATTAAAGATAATTAAAATAAAAAATTAAAATAATAATTAAGATAAATGATATTAAATTAAAGATAAATGCTTAATCTTCAATTAAAGGTAAATGCTCAAGGTATATATATATAATAGATTATTTATAATATACAATGTGTATAATATATGTATTCTATATGTATGATTATGTATAATAGATTATATATGATAGATTTGTACTTTCTTGTCTATTCTCTTATCACTCTCTAAAATCTTACGATTTGTGAAAGTTTTGTACAATGTTGTATGTTGTTCACAGTGTTCATATTTTTATTTCAACTCTCCCCCCTTCCAAAAATTATGGCATGCTTTGGGAGCATATACTGTAAATTATTTTTTCAAGGATAGGCAATAGCTGGCAAAGCTTTAAAAATTAGCAGAAATGTTCTAACGACTCCATCATTTATTACTGGTAATGCTGTTTCTAGTACAAGAGCATAATATTCTTAATTTTCTTTTTTTTTTTGTCGCGAAAACTCATGAAAGAACATTAGCAAATTATATCCAAAGAAATACCTTTCTTATTTGACGTTTCATGGTCAGGATTGCCACCTATTGACAAAATCACTAAAATTTATTGATTTATTGAAAAATCACTAGAATCACTGATGAAAAAAATAACTAGGTTTTAGTAATATTTTGGTTAATTCACTGATTTCTACAATAATCTAGTGATTTATGTGCTGATTCAGTTTTTTGTTTGTTTTGATAATATAAAAAAGTCACTAGAAATAGTGATTTTTGGGAGGGTGACAACCCTGTTATATCCAGAAAGATCATAAAAATGGAACTGAGTGGTATGATCATTTTATCCGTAGATGAATTATATGAACTGCTCCGTATTTACCTAAAATACATTTACATAAAAATATATCATATTATACATAAAATTTTATGCATAGTATAAAAATACATGGAATATAGTATACATAACAATAAGCTATCCAAGAAAAATGAGGCTCGATCCAACTGTTTGCGGCTATAATGAAATAAATATTGATATTTTTAGGACACATTTGACAGATTCGGGATGACTGCTTGCAAAATTTGTGGTTTCAGGAATCTAAGTGGGGCAAAACGAAAAAGAATATTTAAATATTTGTTAACTAAATTTTGGTAACTAAATATTTGGATTAAAAATAATTTAGTATAAAAATAATTTAGTATACAATGTAATTTTCGTATAAAAATACATAGTATATTGTATACATAATAATACGCTGTACAAAAAATGAGGCTCGATCTTAATATAAGCATTTAAAACTCAAAATATAAAACATTTGAAGACAAGGCGAAAACTATCGTTTTAGGCCACAATTTATTTCCGTTTTTAGTAACAGTTCTGGCTCTTGATGATTTATAGGCTAAATTATTAAGTGTTTTTGCATCTTTTTTTTCTCTTTTTAAATGTTTGATTAATATTAGATATTTTTTGATTATAAGCGTTATCATTTGTCTTTTCTTTATATTTATATTGTAGCTTACTCCTCATTTTTGAGGGAAATAAAGAAAATAAATAAATAAATGTTTGAGGCTATAATGAAATAAATGTTGAGATTTTTAGAATTCGTTTGACAGATTCGGGATGATGGCTTGCAAAACTCGTGGTTTCAGGAGTCTAAGTGGGGCAAAACGAAGAAGAATGTTTAAATATCTAGTAAATAAATATTTAGTTTTAAAAAATAATAAAAAAGAATGAGGTTTTAAAAGTTCGTAACTAAATATTTAGAAAGGATCAAAATTGTTACTTCGGAGGGGATAAAGAGTGAAGCTGGGAGAAGGGTGATGGGGAGAACAAGTGTTGGAGACTTTCTTGGTCTTTGGTCTCTGATGAAATGTTAGAAATGGTTGCAGTGTTAAGCTCTTAGGGTAAAGTTAATAATGTTAAGCACAGGTGTTTTCAATGAGAATAGTTTTTAAATAAAACTGATGCTCGTTTTGGTCTTTGTATAGTCTCACTGATCTTATTAACCAAAAGAAGTGTACAAGTCAGTAGCTGCTCTAGTGTTGCCACTGCAAAATAGGAATAGTTTTTAAATAAAACTGATGCTCGTTTTGGTCTTTGTATAGTCTCACTGATCTTATTAACCAAAAGAAGTGTACAAGTCAGTAGCTGCTCTAGTGTTGCCACTGCAAAATAGGAAGTTCCCCAGCCTCTCTACCTCTGCTCTTATCTATATTTTCTACTCTAGTAATAAGATAATGAAATATATGTGATAAGTTATATGTGTTTTAACCTGAAAAAAAGGCTGAAGAAAAAAACGATTTGAAAAGGACTTATCATGCTATGAGTATGGAGGGGTTGCTCAGATTTGAACAACAGTCAAGTTCTTTCTTTTGGTAATATTTTTATAAATAAATTTCAAAAATTATTTTGCCTGGAACCATTATAGGGAAATTAAAAGATTTAATTCGAAAATTAGTCAGCTAAATATCACCCAAACTATCATCTACAAGGCGTGGACGCGAGGGTCTTGATATCGGAAATTGTGGTGATCGAATTCCTATGTCACTGGCAGTGCGACCTTTCACAATCGCTTCTAGGGTAAATTAAATACATTTTAGTAATGTCATACGCCGGAGATCTGAAGCTTTTGCAAGGCCTGTCTTAGTTTGTCTCATTATGCAGTAAAACACGGTTGTAGTAGTAGCTGTAACTGTAATCTACTGGGTGTCTTACCGTGACTTAGTAAAGGATTCCACAAAGCAGGTGATGATTTGAACACATATCTTCGGTGAGCTTACTGCGTGGCCTATTCCGTGATATATCGTGACCTAGTAAAGAATTTCCACAAAACATGTGACGAATTCAATGCATGGCTTCGCTGGGCCTACTGTGTGACCTACCGTGACCTGTCTCAAAACTGGTGGTGAATCCACTAGATGGTTTTGGTGAGCCTACTGCGTAACCTACCACGTAAGTTACCGTGACCAGTAAAGAACTCCACCAAACGGATGACGAATTCAATCCATGGTTTCCATGAGCCCACTGTGTGACCTACCGTGTCCTAGTAAAGGATTACAGAAAACGGGTGGCGAATTCACTATATGGCTTCAGTGAACTTACTACTTGACCTACCTCGTGAGATACCGTGACCAAGTAAAGAACTTCCCTAAACGGGTGACGAATTCGGTTCGGTTACTGATGAGCTTACTTCGGTGAGATTACTGAGTGACTTACCCCGTGACAATTCGTGACATAGTAAAGAAGTTCCACAGAACAGGTGACGAATTCAATACATGGCTTTGGTGAGCATACTGCGTGACATACCGTGGCCTAGTAAATAATTCTTCAAAACAGGGGACGAATCCACTACATGGCGTCGGTGAGCATACTGCGTAACCTACTGTGACCCATTAAAGAACTCCACCAAACGGGTGACGAGTTTAATACATAGTTTTGATGAGCCTATTGCGTGACCTACCGTGTTCTAGTAAAAGAATACAAAAAAGGGGATGACGAATATTCTTCATGGCCTCAGTGAACCTACTATGTAGCTTGCCTCGTGACATACCGTGACCAAGTAAAGAACAAATTCAATCTTCATGGCTTCAGTGAAACTACTATGTAGCCTGCCTTGTGACATACCACGACCAAGTAGAGAACTTCACTAAAGGGGTGACAAATTCAATGCATAGCTTCGGTGAGCCTACTGCGTGACCTAGTGAAGAATCCCCACAAAACGAGTTTTGAATTCGATGTACGACTTAAGTGAATCTACTGCGTATACTGCTGCATGATCTAACGTGAACTAGTAAAGAATTTCACAAAACCGGTGACAAGTTTAATACACAGCTTCGGTGACCCTACCGTTTTTCTCTCAATACCAGGGAATCGAATGAAATTTTTAATATCTAAGGACAAACGAACTTCCAATTTTTTGCGGGAAGGTGATATTTTTCTTCCCCCGTCATCATTAGGAATATAAGCTATAGTTTTTCTTTTGTATATCCATCGTCGCCAAACCTTAACCCTGGTTGGGTATGGACTGGGGCAACTAAACTACAAATCTTGGGGGGGGGGTATTCTTTCGATCGTCATAAATAAAATACGCTAGCCCATGTTCTTTACTTTTTATATTCGTCATCGCCCAAAATTTGCTGCTAGTCAGGTGTGACTTGTCTTATTTACAGGTAGTTTCACGTGGTGACTTGGTTCATAAGGAAGTGAAAACAATTTCATTCAGTTTGCTCCCGACGCTTCATCTTACTGAATATCAAACTTTTTCTCCAAACAACGTAAGTGATTCTTTTCCTTTGAATTGACGCACGTTCGTTTGAATTGACGCAATTTTGAATTGACGCACTTTGCACTTTCTTACACGTTCTAATTTGAGTTACATCAAATAATTTAGACTTGCTGGTAAAACTAATTAGCTAGTACTATTTAACTGGTAAAACTGAACTTAACAAATACTAGTCATAATAAAATTTTAAAAGGGACATTAAGGGGGTGGGGGAAATAAGTGAATAAATACAAAAAAAGAAGGAGATATACATTAATTAATTATATGAAAATTAAAAGGGATACTTGCTTCCCTTTCTCTTTTATTTTTAATGAAGAAGGATGTAAAAGAATTCGCTATAAAAGAAGCTCTATTTGATGTGATGGTTTAATATTCATAAAATGATACTTTAAGAATGACATTTAATCCTGAAGAAAAATGCACCCCTGGAATATTTGTTATAAGGATTGGGTCTATATTTTATAAAAAGACTATCTTTTCTACAGTTTTAAAGGTTCTTTGAAAAAAAAACTATTTTATTGAAATATTCCCCATGGGTGCTACTAGCGGGGGGGGGCCGCACCCCCAGGAAACAAGAAGACACTAAACATTAAACAGACACTAAACCTCTATGCCCCTCTTGCCCCCAAGGAATATCCTGGTGAGGCTTATTATGTACCATCCCCATTGTTTCATCTGTTTTTTGATGGATGTGTGAATGCAATCTTTTATGTTACATCGAAAAGACGATTGGAATAGGGAAGTTACTATCACCCCCGAGCACCAATAAAAAAGGTTTAGGGGAAAAATATTTCCAGGAATCCTGTGAATATAGTCTTTTATTCTACGTAAAAAAAGATTGTCACAATGGGAGGGGCATAATCACCCCAGCAGCCATAATAACGGCGTAGACCAAAGATTTGTCAGGAATCAAGAAGGATTAGGGTATCATTTTCTGCCACAATCTCTACCCCTTTCCATAAAATGCACTCTTTGAGGCATCTAGTACACCCTCCCACTTACACAATAACCCACCACCTCTTCTTCATTTTAGATAATGCGCACTTATACATCCTCTATATAATTTTGTATATAATTGGAAACATCAAGAGAATAAATTTAGTTAAGCGAAGCTGTAGAATAAATATTTGAAATATTTTTTGCAATAAGAAAGGAGGTATCACCCCTCAGAATCATTATTTAGGATTATTCTTATTGAAAAGAGATAAAAGATTAATTCCTCCCCTTCTTTCCCACGTGCCTTTCTCTATTTACCTCAAGGCGTAGGGAGATTTATGCTCATGTTTGATTAGGAGATTATTTTTTTTTTTATTTGGTCCTTTTCGACCGTAGACCTGTTTGTCATTTTCAGATTCATTTCTTTTTTTTTAGATTTAGACATTTTAGGCATTGAAATGCACTCATTGAGGCATCTAACACTCCCGCCTCTTATCTACAATGACCCACCGCCCCTTCTTCATAATAGTTGATACGAAATTATACGTCACCGAACTTGATTCTAAACAAAATCAAATGAACCATCTTAGTTAAATGAAGCATTAAAATAAATGTATATATTAACCATTTACATTACATTGTATAGATCACCTGACTTTGAGGAGCGAATGCCCCATAATGTGGAATTTCTGCCTCTGCAACTGGGAAGCTCAATGTATAGTTTTTCGCTGCTTTTAAATTCATTGGCTATTTTATAATTCTCAATCCATATCAACTTTGGACAAAACTGTAGTTTGTGCCACAAAATAGCAGAAAAGGCCACTTCCTGTGGCACAATCGCTTTGGAGACTTAACAATGTACCTGAACTTTTAATTTCTGTGCAAATGAGCCCTCTCCCGATCTTCTAGGGCAATAGGTTGGATACAATAAAAACAAACAAACGTACATCTCTCAGCTTTCTCTTTGGAAAAAAAGAAGAAAATTCCATATTTTTGCAGATAAGGGATTGAAACCTCTACGACAGGGTCATCTATGTATTGATTTTGATGATGTGGTTTTTATAAAGATCCCTTGCATCATTGGCGATATTTTTCATCCAATTAGAAAATAAAGCAAATATTCTCTAACTCCCAAATTTTAACGGGTAACTTTAAACTTAAAAAAATTTGTAAATTCAGAATCAGTCGTGAAAGCAAATTTTTTTGGTGTATCATTTATTACCAAAATCCCTTTTTTGGGGTGAAGGTTGCACCCAGGGTTACTTCTGATATACAGCTCGTTACCACGAACTGTGGTAACGATGAACTTTTATAACTTTCATATTTGTTGAGATATTTTACAGAAATTTACCTGCCCAGCTTCATTGTCGTAATAAACAATTAAAAGCCAAAGCCGATTGGAATAAATAAGACAACTCTCTGACAACCCTGTCTTTTTTTATAATGCATGCTCTTGTATTGAATCGCTGCATATCTGTGTATTGAACACACAACTGCATTTTAGACTCACCCAAGTGCCTGCTTTATTGCTACTCACGAAAATTATGCTTCTTTTTGCATGGAAGCCTCATACAAAATTTATTTGAAATCATTGCTTATCAGTCTGCATTAATGTGAATTGAACTTAGTATGTTTTTACTAAGCTTTGCTCTCAGAATTTTATATCTGTAACTCCTTATGTTTATTAAACTCATGTGTTTAAAAACTTCCGCTTTTGTGGTTAATTATAATCTTTTCCGAAATAAGGGGGTTTTAGCACAAATAAAATAGTCTAGATATGCTCCAATCATGTTTTCGTCAAGGTTTTCAAATATCATGAGACATGTCGTAAACACAAATTGTGTCGCAATTGCTATGTTGCCACTACTGGCAATGTAGCAAATAATGAACTCTAGTATATAGTAATCGAATATTTAAGGATATATGTAAAAAATGTCACTTGAGAGGAAACTGGCATTTGAACCTGAATCTGGAATGGTGACTATCATTTAATTTACTCTTCAATATAAAAGTTTGTTGTGTAAAGAAATTTACTGGTATTCTGAAAAAAAAAAATCTGAAACGCCATTAGAGTTACATTAGCCGAAAACCCAATTAAAAGAAAATCACAGTTCCCTATATTGAGCAATAAGGAAAACCACTTTTACACAATGGATGTAGTGATATGTCCCCCTGTTTTACTTGCCGCTAACAGGGAGCTGAAACATCCCAGAAATTGGTTAAGGGGTGACGTGAAAGAAATGGTTATAAGTGGAGGAAAAATACGGTTTGATCTCGGGGAAATTGCAGCAGAATTTTGTTTTACACCGAAATGTTCAGAAAAATTAGCTTAAATACGCAATAGAAATTCCCCTGAATCCCCCTTGCACAACTGCACGAAATCTTCCTTTAAGGGGAAAAATAAGGGGAGAAAATCGGATTTTCTATTTGGACGTATTTTTAGGTTTAAGTGGTCGTTTTCTACCAAATCAAGCATGACGAATCGGAATCCGATGTCAGAAATCAAGTTTTCCTTACCATAGTATCAATTTTCATCTTCACAGAACGGGGGAGGGGGTAGAGTATACAGATCATTATTTGCCTGATTCCTGCGGCTAAAGGGTCATTATATAGTAAATAAAGTACCGTATAGCCAAATATGAGGCCAAAAAGCCGTTTTTTTACTATTCACCTCATTTCCATCTCCAGAAAATCTGTAATGTGAGTGGTTGCTAGGGATTACATCTTGAAAAACCACTTCTTTAATCGTGATCGAAACTTTAGATCAGTCAGTTATAAAAAGGAACGTTTTAGAACTCGGGTAAATTAATTACAAGAACATTTTGATTTTAAAACTCAACCTAAAGTTAATTCTTCTTCTTAGCCGTCTTCACTGTCGTCCTCATTCTGTCTTGCTGCAGCCTTAGCGTAAAACGCCCCTTTACACTCCCTGTAGGCAAAGCTGAAGGGCAAACTGTTACAACGACAGCTGCATCTGAGTGACTCGCGCCCACTGGTGCACTGGCACCGCACCATCTTCAGCAGGTTCTCCGGTGCTGGTGAAGCATCTGTCATTATGGGAAGATACATTTTCTGTGACGAATAGAGGCGCCAACCCGCTCTTCGGGCTTTGGCGAATTGGACGTGTCTTGCCACTTTATTATTTGCAAATAACACCTGTAAAAGTGGTACTTTGTGGCTGCCAAAGTTGACGGAAGCCGTTCTTCCTTAACGAAACCATTTGCACTTGCAACCTGCATTGTAAATGCTCGCACCCGGACATCCTTCAGGGTCTTCTTTGTAAATACGGAACAAAGCTTTCTTTCCAGCTTTGGCGATCTCCTGGTTGTTGGATCGTGGTATCATGAAAGATCTTGCAAGCATATTTAAAAATCTCATCTTTAAATGACAAAGAAATCACTGCTGGTTTCCCTACGCCATGAAGTCTACATGTTGTATCGCAGCCAGATATTGCGTGGCAAACGAGTTGATTTTTTGCTGCTTCGGTTCCTAGTTTTATTTTTCCTAGTTAGTTTGCTAACTAGTTATTTTGCGTCGGTTCCTATTTAGTTTGCTCTTGATCCTTTTTATGTCGTAAACTCGTCGGTTATTTCCATGTGTGTCTGTCTGCATAAAGATATCACATGCATCAAGCTTGGCATGGTACAGTAGAAGGACTAATAGGTCGGTATCATTTCCAATCATGATGGTTGACAAAATTTCAGCGGAACTAACTGCAGTTCGTACAACTAAGACATCGGCATCATCCTGAGCATGTAGAACGTTGCATCCCGGGTTCGCCAGCCTCTCAGTAAGCAAGTCGGTGAAGCGTTGTTTATTTTTGGGATTTCTCAAAAATTCCTCCTTATTTTTGACGATCTTCATGCTAGAATTCAATTGTTGGACGCAACAAACCTTTGGTTCTCTTCAGCTGCGTGAAATGTTTGGTCGTCGGTGTATTAGTTTAAGATTCGAAACTACCACTGCCTGGGCGAGATGTCTTGTGACATAATCTACGGAAGATCCTACCATCTCGGAGTGTGTGCATCCGGCAGTCCACGGGATTTTGTGGACTAGCCAGCCACCGTCTAGAACTCTCTGGGAGTTGGGCAATGTCATTGGACCATCGAGCTCCTCAATTTTCATCATTGTATTTGTTAGAGAGACTTTGTTGTCTGTCTTCTTCATCTCGAACGAACTAAAAAGGTATGGTAGAACACTACAGAGCTCAAACGACAGAACCTCGTTCAAGTCAGAACCGCTGGTGCAAGCCACTGCGGCTAGACGTTGGAAGATTAGAGCTGGATTGACCATTACCCTTTCGCTGTCTATCACCACGGATATTCTCAGCCATAGTTACAGCTTTCTCCTTTCTCCTGAAAACATATTTGTCGCTGTCTTTCGCTTCCATATCCTTCAGAATCGTTCCTCCCACAGCTTTGGCATCGTCTGCGCTTACAGATAATCAAGCGATGACACCAGTAACCACGCTCAACAGCTGTGAATCCTCCTTGAAAGTTCTAGGGGCTCAATGTATCGAACTATCTTTTCAATGTCCGCTAGATCTCTATCTCTCCTCGAAGATATCGCTTCTGCAAGATTTTCAATAATCAACTCCGCGAGGCCAGTCAGGTTCTGCATGCGTTCGTTAACGAGAAACAAAGTAGGCATAGCAGATGTCCAAGTTGTCTGCTGCAATCCAGTCATGCCTCTACCTCTCTTCCGGCCGTCATTTGCTTTTATACTTCTCATTAACGTCTTTTCGATCACCAAATCAGGAGAAAGTGCCGCCCAGTATTTGTCAGTTCTTCGGATGAATAGGTACTCCTGTAACATTCTGTACTGCTCTGGGTTGTCTTTTCTCAACTGAAACATCGACTTCACGAACATCCAAGTAGACTTCGTGTAAAGATTGTGGCCGGAAGCAGCAAAGTAAGGAAGCATTTTCAACAACGACTGCAGGTAAGACTCAAGGTTGCCACTTCATACAGCTCTCAGGTTCTTTCTCAGGATTCCAAGTAGGTCTGGATACTGAAACCAAAGGCTCGGATAATTGTACTTTTACATTTTGAAATATTTCATAGTTAAGCGCTGCTGCTGCCGATATCTGTGCTTCGTCGGTAGTATATCCTTCAAGGATCAAGACGTACGCTTATTTTATCTTTTCAAGGGGTTCTGGTTGCATGTCATTGCCATAAAACGCTCTGCTATCCAGTTCTGATGATAAAAGGTTCACATAAAGGGCTGCCTCCCACAGACCATGGCCTCGCACAGCACGAGAGACAGCTTCGCCTTGTAATATACTATGCCCAGTGTTAGGCGCGTACACTTGACTTAGGATTTCCAAAAGTCCCGAGCCAGCCATAAGGAAGCCAATGGCTCCTAGGAAACTCACCCGTGTGTGAAATCCACTTAGGACAACAATAGCATTTCTTAAAGCACTTGTGGCAGGCTGTGCATCGACGATACACTTCGCCTTCTAGTAGAGCGGTTGGTCAAAGGTAATGGCTAGAGCTTTTCCAGCTCGACTAGCGGGCTCGTTAGCATGCATAAGTGTAGAATAAACACAGGAGATATCGCTTGAGTTGTGGTTAATCATTGCCAAATATTGAATATTCGACTTTCCCGGATAAGGTAGCTTTTGGTTTATTGACCACATAAACGCCCACCAGCTCATATACGAGTTTTTGAAAAAGCCATAGGTATGCCAGTGCGTTTCAACTTCCCATTCATTGTCATGAGTGTCACCAATGTTTGTCAAGCAAACAAAAGTCCTTGGTTGCGACTTGGCGGGTTTTTGGTAAGTATAGAATGGCACGGTGCCGATTGACTTCATCTCATCTTCACTTGCTTCTTTTCTTGGCACTGAAAGTTCCGTTTGTAGACATTCCAATAAGTCCCATTCTATGAAAGTTATTCAGGCTGTCGATAGTAGCAATAGCATGATCAACGCTGTCTCCTACATACTGAAAAAATGTGCTATCTCTTCGGACTCTTCCAACAACGTTTGATTTAATGCTGCACATCTCTCAATTTTTTTCTATCTCTGAGTATGAAGAGCACCAGTCAAGACTATGCAGTGTGTCAATTGAAAATTGGATCGAAAAATGGTGATGCAGCTGCGAAGCCAGTCCTATTTCTACAGGAGACCTTACACCCCGTGGTATGCATGCCTGTATTATAGACTGTCCGATAGAAGATATTAGACGAGGTGTTTTAAACCCTATCGATGAAAGTAGTAGACAAAGTGATGGGCACACGAAGTTCAAAAACTTCTCAACTGACGATATTCCATTAAGAAATTCGTTGGAATTCTTCCTTGTCGTAATGGATTTGATTTCATTTCGTAGTATCCTTCCAACGACTTTGATAAGCTGATCCCTTTGTTTGTTTCTACTATCTGCTTTCACCTCTTTGGGAACTTTTCGCAATATCCTTTCAAACGTATCTCTAAATGTTGCAAGTGTCTCTTTCCCGTCTGAATCGGACAAAACCACTCGTTCGCAATGCTCACTGAATAGCAAATCCTTGGCTTGACGAAAGCTGTATGCAAAGCTATGACGGTCAGTTTCAGGGAGAATATGAGCCATCTTTCTTAAAATGATCTTCAGAGGTACAGGTTCCTCATTGTTGGTTTAGCACCAAAGTGCTTCTTCGAGAGCGACTTTCTTTGCTCTATTGCACGGTCTTCCCTTCGTTTCTTTGGTGGAGGCACCTTACTCACTTCTTCTTGACCACAGAATTTTGTGGAATCGCTTTTCCTGTCCTGTACTGAGCATATTTGATGATAAATGGCATTTTCTGCAGGACGGTCAGAAGTCTTTGTATTTATCCGACCAAGCACTGTCATGGCCCACTGATCCCTCCTGCTCTTACACATTTCACTAATTGAGTAATCGAAGTTGTGAGTTCGTACTGCATAGGCTTCAGCGAATTCATGATTTGCGATCTTGCATAATTTCACTGCTTGAACACAGAATAGGCATTTCTTCAAAAAGCGTGGAGCTCAAGATCTGATTGGGGGTGCTGCAACCGGTTCTTTCTGCTCAAGTTTCCTTTGAGCGTCCTTTTTTCTGTCGATCCGATGTCTGTCAGAGAAGTTACGACGACACGTGGTGTGGACTTCATTTCCGATCGTCCGTCTATGCTACTACCCCTTTTTTGCTTGAGTTATTCACGGCATAGGCTCCTTTCTCGGAAAATATGGCAGAGTTTTTACTGGGTTTGATGCTGCTTTGGCATATCGGGCAGACTATTTTCTCTTCGTTGACGGTTCAAGGAGAAAAAGAGGCTTCTTAATTCTTATCACTTGTTTGTCCAGTCAATCCAGGCGCAATCCAATCAGTATCGCTACGTAAGAGAACAAACTCAGCTGGAATGATGCACAGTAGATGGCGTTGCACAAATGAAGTTGAAAAGTAGGAATGATTATCCACTTTTTTCAAAAATCAGATGCATATTCCTATACATTATCTCACTAAATACTTCTACTCAACACTCGCGGATCCCAGTTTTTTCTTTTTCTTTTTTTTTGCGGAAGTAAATAAAACGGCACAAACCTTGTATATAGCCTTGAACTCACCAGTCATCTAGTAAATACTATGGTAGATTGCTCCACTGATTAGATCACTTAAAGAATGGCACTAAGAAATGAAAATTGCAAACTGGAGGGGGAGGGGGAGTCTGGAACACTGGTTTGGAATTAAAATGTTCGAGACTCATATTATAAGGCACCATTGATAGGAAATGGTGAATCAACCGACAAATGATTAAAATAACTAGTTTACGAAGGCCATCTTTCACAGCTCTTGTAGGTAAGATGAGGTACTTGACCACATAATATCAAGTTTTTAACTTCTTTTCCGAATTCACCGCCATTGATTTCACAGGAAATCGAGTTTTACCCCCCTTTTAATATCGAGTTTTATAACTCGATATTTTTTTATATTCAATTTATATTCAATTTTATATATTTTTATATTCAATTTATTTATGACCCATCTTTTTCAAAACGAGGGCGAAACGCCGTTAAGATGGAGTAAAAAAAATTAAAAAGATAAAAAAATACGGCCTTAAAAAAAAAAAAAAAAAAAAAAAATTAGGCCTTTTCAAATATGTGTCAACTTAATTTTTTTTAGCCCTTATTATTTATTTATGTTTTGCATGACTTGGCAAGTGGTGATATATTTATTTTTCTTTATTTTAATATATTTTGCTCTCTACGGCCTGATGCTGCAGTAAGTTAGGATTTTTAGTAGTTCTAGTTAAAAAGGTGAAGTTAGGTATCGAGTAGATAGCTTCATTTACCTTGGTAGCATATCAGTAAATATATTGGATGTAATGAAGATAAAAAAAAGCAGAATAATTTAAGGCCTAGCTTTTTTTCACAAAGTTTCTTTCTTTCTGAATTCAGAAGTTCTCGAAAATTTCCGAATTCCCACCGTGCAAAGCAGTCTTAGGTTGTAAAAAAACAGTCTTAGGTTGTAAAAAAGCAGTCTTAGGTTGTAAAAAAACAGTCTTAGGTTGTAAAAAAGCAGTCTTAGGTTGTAAAAAAGCAGTCTTAGGTTATTTGGAAAGAACTGGGTGAGTTAAGCACGCTAATCCACTTTAAGCTGTAAGGAGAACTGGTTACATAATCTATTAAATAAATATGTTCTTTCATTTTAAATTACATTAACAGACACGTATGTAGCAGTTTTTGGTAGTCTTGACAAGAAAAATGGCCAACTTTAGATGGCACTTGTGATTTTTCTTAGTAGTATAAGCATTAGTTTATACTCTCATAAGTTTTTCACACTATTTGAATTTGCCTAGATTATATCTTAATATAATACAACTGCCCCCCCTCCCCCCCTCTCAAAAAAATGATAGAAACAGGAGGAGAGCGCAAAAGACTTAAACAGAAACAGAAATATGAAAAGACTGTTTGTGATACAGCATTATGTAAATTCAGATTAGGTAATTAATTCAAAAGTATTTTAATTCCAGAGCACGGGATCAACCAAAGAACTAAAAACAGTGTCATTTTCATACAAACCCAGTTGTTTAGATGCTCCAAAAGCTATGCTTATGGCCTATACTCTGCGAGGGAACGGTGAACTTCAAACAGCCGTAACAGAATTAGAAATCAAACCCAGATTTTTGAATGATGTAAGTAACTTTAGATGAATTTGCATTTGCAGGTATAAGCGTATAAAAAAAATCTGACACAAGTAGGCCAGCTAAGTGTGAGGAAAGAGAGTTGAAATTAAAAGTGTGGTAAGATAGGAAAAGAAAGCAGGACATAATTTTTTTTTAACTCGTTTCCTCCACTAACCATCTTTTGCCTGTTTTCCTGCTAGATTTAGCTGAAGTATCAGGCTGGTAATGAGCCATAAATTGGTCTAAAAAAAAGTATAAGCCGAAAGACTTGATAGTGCAGCAGTTAGAACAACTGCCTGTGGCAAGGTATGTTCGTACCTTAGATAAGACGAATTTTTTCGACTAAAAAGCCGAAAATAATAAATTAAAATTTTTTGGTGAGATTTCGAAATTCACTTAAAGATAGTTAATATTTTTTTTCCAAAATCTATTAATATAAGTGAAAAGGACGGACATAAAACGGATTAAGCTCTACATAAAACAAGGGGCATAAAACGGATTAAGATTGGTGGTTGTGGTTAATTGGTAAGAAGCGGAGAAAGATACACTGATATGTGGAAGCTCAAGTTGGTCTCGGAGAGAAAAATACTGCCTATTATCTTTTGATTTATACTTTTCTAGTAGTAAAATGATTTGATGGGCTGTTATTTGCAGGTTTTTCTGATTTTGATTTTATTTCTTATTAGTCGAGGGTCTGCTGAAGAGATTTTTCCTTCTTTTGCTTTTTTTTCTGTTTTTCTTCTTCTTTTTACTCTTTCTTTGTCTCATGTTTTTACTATTTATTTTATGTTTTATTTTCGTTTACTTTTACATTTTTATAGCAAACTCTTAATCTAATTCTGTTTTAGACATCTGCAAAAATTATAATGTTTCCAGTAATTGTGGGATTGTAATTTTGCCATTGCGGCTTAAAGCATGTTTCAGTTTGGCAAACTCAGAAATTGCGGACCGCAAATCTGCAAATTTCATTTTAATGAAGGCTTGTTCAGTGGATCCCTGTAGTTTGTTTGGAGATTATACTGCAGAATAGGTATACTGGTAGCTTGGTAGAATCTATCAATTGAAGATGTGGTTTAAAGCACCTTTAAAGTTCATTTTCTTGTTTTAATCTAATTATTTTTCTTTAATTTTTGGGATGCAAATTTCATTTTAATGAAGGCTTGTTCAGTGGATCCGTGTAGTTTGTTTGGAGATTATACTGCAGAATAGGTATACTGGTAGCTTGGTAGAATTTATCAATTGAAGATGTGGTTTAAAGCACCTTTAAAGTTCATTTTCTTGTTTTAATCTAATTATTTTTCTTTAATTTTTGGGATGTAAAATCCTTTAAGCTAAGGCTTATCGAAGCAATTGGCTAATTACAATTATCATGTGCAATTCTTATAATTTTTGTTCTTTTATTAATTTTTTTTGAATTTTTATTGAATTTTATTGACCTTTAATTGGTTTTGTTGACTTTCTGGTTTTTTTTTGGTTTTTTCTTCGGCATTATCCTTGATTATATTGTTTTGTTCGCGCTGACGAAGAGAGACGGTTGTTCACTCGAAATATTTGCTTTGTGTGTTTCTGATCGTTTACCCCCCCCCCATTTTTGATCGTTTTCTTTCTTTATGTTATGGCAGGCCATTGTGGTTTAAAAAATTATGTTGTATATTTTTTTTAACCATTTGAATGATTAATTCAATTAGGATTGAATTAATCATTCAATCACCATTGAATGATAATTTAATGGTTACCATTCAATTATCATGGTAATTGAATGGATTGAATGGTAAGTTTTGCTTGTGT
The DNA here is from genome assembly GCF_032884065.1 of Artemia franciscana. Classification (NCBI taxonomy): domain Eukaryota; kingdom Metazoa; phylum Arthropoda; class Branchiopoda; order Anostraca; family Artemiidae; genus Artemia; species Artemia franciscana. The sequence continues at coordinate 4,552,604 of NC_088868.1, forward strand.
TTTCATGTTATTTCTTTTTTAGTCTTGGGATTTTTAGGACAGCCACAATCCTGGATTAAAACACTAGTAAGCCTAAAGGTCTTTCCACACACGCGAAAGGTTTGACAATAGTCTGCTGTAGACCTAAATACCCGTGTCTGTTAAATATCTACTTTTCATGCGTTTAGTGTTTTGTATAAAATGTAAGGAATTTTTTATTTAAACCAAGTATCGCAAGCCATAATGGAAAGAATTCGTTTTTTAGAGTAAAAAAAGAGGCTGGCCAATTTTTTTGTAAAAAAAAAAAAAAAACAACAGTAAAAATAATTGGATATAGGAGTATAAAATGGTCTAAAGAAAAAAATCACACGAAACTGGGTATAGAATACATTAAACAGACATAATGAATAAATCATTTATTGGATGTTGGGTTGAAACCAACTTATGATCAAATTCGTAAAAAAAAATCAAGTAATAAAACGACCATAGGAAAAAAGATTATATAAATAGTAACAATTAATCAGACATTAAAAAGGTAAGCAACAAGAGACCAACGAGGAGACTGGTACAAATATAAACAAGATGAAACTATTGAGATGATTTAGTTATTTTTCTATGATTTAACAAAAGTTTTAGACATCTTGAAGTAAAAGAGTAAGTAGAATATGAGATAAATCGGGCTGAGAAACAGTATTGCACGGATGGAATATGAAAGTTATGAGTTTTGGGGAAAACAATTTCAGCAAGGTGTTAGCACTTCAATTTCTTAAAAATGGAAGCATAGCGTTCTACACTCGAGTGCTTCTAGCCTACTTTTTGGGGAAAATATTTTCATGCAAGGTGTTAGCACTTTATTTTCTTAAAAATGGAGGCATAGCGTTCTGTACTCGAGTGTTTCTAGGCTACTTTTTGGGGAAAATATTTTCATGCAAGGTGTTAGCACTTTATTTTCTTAAAAATGGAAGCATAGCGTTCTACACTCGAGTGCTTCTAGCCTTCTTTTTGGGAAAAATATTTTTAATGCTAGGCGTTAGCACTGCATTTTCTTAAAAATGGAAGCATAGCGTTCTGCACTCGAGTGCTTCTAGCCTACTTTTTGGGAAAAATATTTTCATGCAAGGTGTTGGCACTTTATTTTCTTAAAAATGGAAGCATAGCGTTCTACACTCGAGTGCTTCTAGCCTTCTTTTTGGGGAAAATATTTTCATGCAAGGTGTTAGCACTTTATTTTCTTAAAAATGGAAGCATAGCGTTCTGCACTCGAGTGCTTCTAGCCTACTTTTTGGGGAAAATATTTTCATGCAAGGTGTTAGCACTTTATTTTCTTAAAAATGGAGGCATAGCGTTCTGCACTCGAGTGCTTCTAGCCTACTTTTTGGGAAAAATATTTTCATGCAAGGTGTTGGCACTTTATTTTCTTAAAAATGGAAGCATAGCGTTCTACACTCGAGTGCTTCTAGCCTTCTTTTTGGGGAAAATATTTTCATGCAAGGTGTTAGCACTTTATTTTCTTAAAAATGGAAGCATAGCGTTCTGCACTCGAGTGCTTCTAGCCTACTTTTTGGGGAAAATATTTTCATGCAAGGTGTTAGCACTTTATTTTCTTAAAAATGGAGGCATAGCGTTCTGTACTCGAGTGTTTCTAGGCTACTTTTTGGGGAAAATATTTTCATGCAAGGTGTTAGCACTTCAATTTCTTAAAAATGGAAGCATAGCGTTCTACACTCGAGTGCTTCTAGCCTTCTTTTTGGGGAAAATATTTTCATGCAAGGTGTTAGCACTTTATTTTCTTAAAAATGGAAGCATAGCGTTCTGCACTCGAGTGTTTCTAGCCTACTTTTTGGGGAAAATATTTTCATGCAAGGTGTTAGCACTTTATTTTCTTAAAAATGGAGGCATAGCGTTCTGTACTCGAGTGTTTCTAGGCTACTTTTTGGGGAAAATATTTTCATGCAAGGTGTTAGCACTTTATTTTCTTAAAAATGGAAGCATAGCGTTCTACACTCGAGTGCTTCTAGCCTTCTTTTTGGGAAAAATATTTTTAATGCTAGGCGTTAGCACTGCATTTTCTTAAAAATGGAAGCATAGCGTTCTGCACTCGAGTGTTTCTAGGCTACTTTTTGGGAAAAATATTTTCATGCAAGGTGTTAGCACTTCAATTTCTTAAAAATGGAAGCATAGCGTTCTACACTCGAGTGCTTCTAGCCTTCTTTTTGGGGAAAATATTTTCATGCAAGGTGTTAGCACTTTATTTTCTTAAAAATGGAAGCATAGCGTTCTGCACTCGAGTGCTTCTAGCCTACTTTTTGGGGAAAATATTTTCATGCAAGGTGTTAGCACTTTATTTTCGTAAAAATGGAGGCATAGCGTTCTGTACTCGAGTGTTTCTAGGCTACTTTTTGGGGAAAATATTTTCATGCAAGGTGTTAGCACTTTATTTTCTCAAAAATGGAAGCATAGCGTTCTACACTCGAGTGCTTCTAGCCTTCTTTTTGGGGAAAATATTTTCATGCAAGGTGTTGCCACTTTATTTTCTTAAAAATGGAAGCATAGCGTTCTGCACTCGAGTGCTTCTAGCCTACTTTTTGGGGAAAATATTTTCATGCAAGGTGTTAGCACTTTATTTTCTTAAAAATGGAGGCATAGCGTTCTGTACTCGAGTGTTTCTAGGCTACTTTTTGGGGAAAATATTTTTATGCAAGGTGTTAGCAATTTATTTTCTTAAAAATGGAAGCATAGCGTTCTACACTCGAGTGCTTCTAGCCTTCTTTTTGGGAAAAATATTTTTAATGCTAGGCGTTAGCACTGCATTTTCTTAAAAATGGAAGCATAGCGTTCTGCACTCGAGTGCTTCTAGCCTACTTTTTGGGAAAAATATTTTCATGCAAGGTGTTGGCACTTTTTTCTCTTAAAAATGGAAGCATAGCGTTCTACACTCGAGTGCTTCTAGCCTTCTTTTTGGGAAAAATATTTTTATGCTAGGCGTTAGCACTGCATTTTCTTAAAAATGGAGGCATAGCGTTCTGTACTCGAGTGTTTCTAGCCTACTTTTTGGGGAAAATATTTTCATGCATGGCGTTAGCATTTTATTTTCTTAAAAATGGAAGCATAGCGTTCTACACTCGAGTGCTTCTAGCCTTCTTTTTGGGAAAAACATTTTTATGCTAGGTGTTAGCACTGCATTTTCTTAAAAATGGAAGCATAGCGTTCTGCACTCGAGTGCTTCTAGCTTACTTTTTGGGAAAAATATTTTCATGCAAGGTGTTAGCACTTTATTTTCTTAAAAATGGAAGCATAGCGTTCTACACTCGAGTGCATCTAGCCTTCTTTTTGGGAAAAATATTTTTATTCTAGGCGTTAGCACTGCATTTTCTTAAAAATGGAAGCATAGCGTTCTGCACTCGAGTGCTTCTAGCCTACTTTTTGGGAAAATATTTTCATGCAAGGTGTTGGCACTTTATTTTCTTAAAAATGGAAGCATAGCGTTCTACACTCGAGTGCTTCTAGCCTTCTTTTTGGGAAAAATATTTTTATGCTAGGCGTTAGCACTGCATTTTCTGAAAAATGGAGGCATAGCGTTCTGTACTCGAGTGTTTCTAGCCTACTTTTTGGGGAAAATATTTTCATGCATGGTGTTAGCATTTTATTTTCTTAAAAATGGAAGCATAGCGTTCTACACTCGAGTGCTTCTAGCCGTCTTTTTGGGAAAAACATTTTTATGCTAGGTGTTAGCACTGCATTTTCTTAAAAATGGAAGCATAGCGTTCTGCACTCGAGTGCTTCTAGCTTACTTTTTGGGGAAAATATTTTCATGCAAGGTGTTAGCACTTTATTTTCTTAAAAATGGAAGCATAGCGTTCTACACTCGAGTGCTTCTAGCCTTCTTTTTGGGAAAAATATTTTCATGCTAGGCGTTAGCACTGCATTTTCTTGAAAATGGAAGCATAGCGTTCTGTACTCGAGTGCTTCTAGCCTACTTTTTGGGGAAAATATTTTCATGCAAGGTGTTAGCACTTTATTTTCTTAAAAATGGAGGCATAGCGTTCTGTACTCGAGTGTTTCTAGCCTAATTTTTGGGGGAAAATATTTTCATGCTAGTCGTTAGCACTGCATTTTCTTAAAAATGGAAGCATAGCGTTCTGCACTCGAGTGCTTCTAGCCTTCTTTTTGGCGAAAATATTTTCATGCAGGTGTTAGCACTTTATTTTCTTAAAAATGGAGGCATAGCGTTCTGTACTCGAGTGTTTCTAGCCTACTTTTTGGGGAAAATATTTTCATGCATGGTGTTAGCATTTTATTTTCTTAAAAATGGAAGCATAGCGTTCTACACTCGAGTGCTTCTAGCCGTCTTTTTGGGAAAAACATTTTTATGCTAGGTGTTAGCACTGCATTTTCTTAAAAATGGAAGCATAGCGTTCTGCACTCGAGTGCTTCTAGCTTGCTTTTTGGGGAAAATATTTTCATGCAAGGTGTTAGCACTTTATTTTCTTAAAAATGGAAGCATAGCGTTCTACACTCGAGTGCCTCTAGCCTTCATTTTGGGAAACATATTTTCATGCTAGGCGTTAGCACTGCATTTTCTTGAAAATGGAAGCATAGCGTTCTGCACTCGAGTGCTTCTAGCCTACTTTTTGGGGAAAATATTTTCATGCAAGGTGTTAGCACTTTATTTTCTTAAAAATGGAGGCATAGCGTTCTGTACTCGAGTATTTCTAGCCTACTTTTTGGGGAAAAATATTTTCATGCTAGGCGTTAGCACTGCATTTTCTTAAAAATGGAAGCATAGCGTTCTGCACTCGAGTGCTTCTAGCCTTCTTTTTGGGGAAAATATTTTCATGCAAGGTGTTAGCACTTTATTTTCTTGAAAATGGAAGCATAGCGTTCTGCACCCGAGTGCTTCTAGCCTTCTTTTTGGGAAAATATTTTCATGCTAGGCGTTAGCACTGCATTTTCTTAAAAATGGAGGCATAGCGTTCTGTACTCGAGTGCTTCTAGCCTACTTTTTTGGGAAAATATTTTCATGCAAGGTGTTGGCACTTTATTTTCTTAAAAATGGAAGCATAGCGTTCTACACTCGAGTGCTTCTTGCCTTCTTTTTGGGAAAAATATTTTTATGCTAGGTGTTAGCACTGCATTTTCTTAAAAATGGAAGCATAGCGTTCTGTACTCGAGTGTTTCTAGCCTACTTTTTGGGGAAAATATTTTCATGCTAGGTTTAGCACTGCATATTCTTTAAAATAGAAGCGTAGTGTTTCTGCACTCGAGTGCTTCTAGCCTACTTTTTGGGAAAAATATTTTCATGCTAGGCGTTAGCACTGCATTTTCTTGAAAATGGAAGGATAGCGTTCTGCACTCGAGTGCTTCTAGCCTACTTTTTGGGGAAAATATTTTCATGCTAGGTTTTAGCACTGCATATTCTTTAAAATAGAAGCGTAGTGTTTCTGCACTCGAGTGCTTCTAGCCTACTTTTTGGGAAAAATATTTTCATGCTAGGCGTTAGCACTGCATTTTCTTGAAAATGGAAGCATAGTGTTCTGCACTCGAGTGTTTCTAGCCTACTTTTCGGGGAAAATATTTTCATGCATGGTGTTAGCATTTTTTTTCTTAAAAATGGAAGCATAGCGTTCTACACTCGAGTGCTTCTAGCCGTCTTTTTGGGAAAAACATTTTTATGCTAGGTGTTAGCACTGCATTTTCTTAAAAATGGAAGCATAGCGTTCTGTACTCGAGTGTTTCTAGCCTACTTTTTGGGGAAAATATTTTCATGCTAGGTTTTAGCACTGCATATTCTTTAAAATAGAAGCGTAGTGTTTCTGCACTCGAGTGCTTCTAGCCTACTTTTTGGGAAAAATATTTTCATGCTAGGCGTTAGCACTGCATTTTCTTGAAAATGGAAGCATAGCGTTCTGCACTCGCGTGTTTCTAGCCTACTTTTTGGGGAAAAATATTTTCATGCTAGGCGTTAGCACTGCATTTTCTTAAAAATGGAGGCATAGCGTTCTGTACTCGAGTGCTTCTAGCCTACTTTTTTGGGAAAATATTTTCATGCAAGGTGTTGGCACTTTATTTTCTTAAAAATGGAAGCATAGCGTTCTACACTCGAGTGCTTCTAGCCTTCTTTTTGGGAAAAATATTTTTATGCTAGGTGTTAGCACTGCATTTTCTTAAAAATGGAAGCATAGCGTTCTGTACTCGAGTGTTTCTAGCCTACTTTTTGGGGAAAATATTTCCATGCTAGGTTTTAGCACTGCATATTCTTTAAAATAGAAGCGTAGTGTTTCTGCACTCGAGTGCTTCTAGCCTACTTTTTGGGAAAAATATTTTCATGCTAGGCGTTAGCACTGCATTTTCTTGAAAATGGAAGCATAGCGTTCTGCACTCGAGTGCTTCTAGCCTACTTTTTGGGGAAAATATTTTCATGCTAGGTTTTAGCACTGCATATTCTTTAAAATAGAAGCGTAGTGTTTCTGCACTCGAGTGCTTCTAGCCTACTTTTTGGGAAAAATATTTTTATGCTAGGTGTTAGCACTGCATTCTCTTGAAAATGGAAGCATAGCGTTCTGCACTCGAGTGCTTCTAGCCTACTTTTTGGGGAAAATATTTTCATGCTAGGTTTTAGCACTGCATATTCTTTAAAATAGAAGCGTAGTGTTTCTGCACTCGAGTGCTTCTAGCCTTCTTTTTGGGAAAAATATTTTTATGCTAGGTGTTAGGACTGCATTTTCTTAAAAATGGAAGCATAGCGTTCTGTACTCGAGTGTTTCTAGCCTACTTTTTGGGGAAAATATTTTCATGCTAGGTTTTAGCACTGCATATTCTTTAAATAGAAGCGTAGTGTTTCTGCACTCGAGTGCTTCTAGCCTACTTTTTGGGAAAAAGATTTTCATGCTAGGCGTTAGCACTGCATTTTCTTGAAAATGGAAGCATAGCGTTCTGCACTCGAGTGCTTCTAGCCTACTTTTTGGGGAAAATATTTTCATGCTAGGTTTTAGCACTGCATATTCTTTAAAATAGAAGCGTAGTGTTCTGCACTCGAGTGCTTCTAGCCTACTTTCTGGGGAAAATATTTTCATGCTAGGTATTATCACTGCATATATTTTGAAATAGAAGCATAGCGTTCTGTACTCGAGTGTTTCTAGCCTACTTTTTGGGGAAAAATATTTTCATGCTAGGCGTTAGCACTGCATTTTCTTAAAAATGGAAGCATAGCGTTCTGCACTCGAGCGCTTCTAGCCTTCTTTTTGGGAAAAATATTTTTATGCTAGGTGTTAGCACTTTATTTTCTTAAAAATGGAAGCATAGCGTTCTGCAACCGAGTGCTTCTAGCCTTCTTTTTGGGAAAAATATTTTTATGCTAGGTGTTAGCACTGCATTTTCTTAAAAATGGAAGCATAGCGTTCTGCACCCGAGTGCTTCTAGCCTTCTTTTTGGGAAAAATATTTTTATGCTAGGTGTTAGCACTGCATTTTCTTAAAAATGGAAGCATAGCGTTCTGTACTCGAGTGTTTCTAGCCTACTTTTTGGGGAAAATATTTTCATGCTAGGTGTTAGCACTGCATTTTCTTGAAAATGGAAGCATAGCGTTCTGCACTCGAGTGCTTCAAGCCTACTTTTTGGGGAAAATATTTTCATGCAAGGTGTTAGCACTTTATTTTCTTAAAAATGGAGGCATAGCGTTCTGTACTCGAGTGTTTCTAGCCTACTTTTTGGGAAAAATATTTTCATGCTAGGTTTTAGCACTGCATATTCTTTAAAATGGAAGCGTAGTGTTTCTGAACTCGAGTGCTTCTAGCCTACTTTCTGGGGAAAATATTTTCATGCTAGGTATTATCACTGCATATATTTTAAAATAGAAGCATAGCGTTCTGCACTCCAGTTTCTCTATCCTTCTTTGCTTTAGAAACAGAGAGTATGACACTTAACAATTTAGAAATTGTTCACAAGACTCTTTTTTTGATGTAATTAATTTCAATCTATTCTTCGTGGGATAAGAGTGGATAGAGGGCATAAAATCTTAAGGATATAATTCGACTAGAGGGCATAAAACCCTAAGCAATAAGAAAGAGGATGCCGAATTTATCAAAGAGATTTAACTTATTCAAAACTTATTCTGCTTAAATATTATCTTAAATACTAAATATTAAAAAGAAGCTTGAATATTAGCTTTTCGATGGTTCTTATTTTCATAAGCATCTCGTTTAAAATTGGGGAAGTCCCATTTACTCTCTTCTCCTGTGCATAAATTACTCGACACATATTCAAACTGACGTTTTTAGGTAAAAGAACATTTTTATTGGTCATTGTAAATTTTTCATGTTTTAACTTATTATTCCCAAGTTAGGGAAGCCCCTTTTCTATTTGTAGATACCTCCTAGTTTTTTTTTGAAAATTACCTCATTTCTAAGGTTAAAGGCCATAACATCCCAACTCAGTGCATTTTAGTGAATTTTTATTAACCCTTAGCTATGTTTCAATCAATTTTCTTCGATTTTGACTGCAACCAAAAAGTGATAGCCTCATAACTGTAACCATTTACCGCATACCGTTCCGCTTATTTCTGTGTCTGATCTAACTTAATTTCTTTTAAAGGTAAAAATGAAATGGTCATCTAGTCAGAGAAAGCCTGGTGAGAAAGTAAAGCTTTCGGTTTCTGGAAAAAAGAACTCAATTTGTGGCAGCGTTGTCGTTGATAAGTCTGTAACTTTTCTTGAACCAGAAAATCAGCTTGATGAAAACACTGTTTTTGACCGTTTGGCTGACTTCAGCATAAAACGGTATGACGGAACATCAGAAGTCACTCCTGATTATCAGTATTGCAAGAAGGATCAGGATGACATTAATGATGGTGAGAAATTGTCGATATAAAATTTATTTTCTAAAACAAGGACTTATTCTTCGCAAAACGAGGTCATTCAAAGTATTTTCTACACAAACTATTACTGCTTTCGTGGGATTTTTTTGTGCTAATCTTCAAGTCTATTTTTAGTATTCTGAAATTGAAATAATATAAGAAATATATAAATATGTAGGGAATATACAGATTATTTGATGTGACAGAATATCCTCGTTATAATAAAAAGAACTACAGCATACATCAAAAAGTAAAAACTCCAAAGAAAATGGGATAATTGATACAATTAAGCTAGGATGTTGCAATATTAAAGCTGGATAACATTTTTCTTTTAAAAAGGTGTCAGTTATGTGGAGATTTTGTATTGAGAGGCGTGGGGAATAAAATTATTTATGTATTTAACTAGCCTAATTAAAATCTGTTTTTGTATTGAAGTCTTTTTGTAAGTCGAAATCCGATCTGCATAAATTAGTCATGTAAAGTAGCCTTTAATTAGCTTGGTAACGCCTTACGAGGTTAAGTGGCGATGTTGACTTCAAAATAGCAGGCCTACTCAGAATCTTGCTTTTACCCTTACCTTCATTTTCAAATTCCTAGGAAAACAATCTTGAAGCAGTTTTAGGACACGCCAAAAGAGGGTTGAAAGTGCTGAAAGTTGGAGGGTGTTGGTCATGTCCGACTTGCTCAAATTCAATGTCGCTCGACTCTCCATGATTCATTCTGCTGAACATAAAAAATCTCCAAGGTGATTTGGCTTCTGGTTTTGACCGAATACGCACTAAAGTGTTAAGAGCAGTTGCCCTGTCATTGATAGAACCTTTTAGTTTCCAGGTCAATCTATCTTCCTAAAAGATTGCGTTTCCATCAATGCTAAAGAAGACTAAAATGATTCCACTGCACGAAGAAGGTTGTCAAATTGTTGTATCTCGTTACAGATATAGTTCTATTTTTTTATTTTTTCTACAATTTTTTTAAACCTTTGTAACAGTATCACCCAGTATCTGAAGGGGAAAAGACTTTCATTGGTCACCTGTTTGGGTTAAGACCAGGACACTCCACCCAAGATGCACTAGCGGCGTTGAGCGTATCGATAAACCAACCTCTGTATTAGGAGATAAGATAAGATATTTATTTTAAAATAAATCCCTATCACAAGTCCACAATGGGCCAAATTTGGACTTTGGAGTCAAAAAATCATATGGTTGCACTAAAACTGGCAAAAATGCAAAAAACAGCAGCGAAAAAATAAATAATTATTTATGAGTCAATAACTAACTGCAAAAAGTCAAAAAGATAAAAACTAGTCAAACTAAACTTAAACAAACAAAAGTCAGAAAAGAATTAAAAGGGACATTAAAAAGGGGGGAAGGGGAGCACAATAAGCGAATAAATACAAAAAAGATATAAATATAAATTAAAAGGGACGCTAAAAAAGTGTCAATAATCTAACTGGATAAAGTCAATAAAAGAGTTAAAAAGATAAAAATTGTTCAAAGGGGGGGGGGGGAGGGGACAAAAATAAGTGATTAAACACAAAAAAGGGAACGAAATATAAACTATATAAAAATTAAAAGGGAAACAAAAAAACAAGCAAATATGTGCAAGAACCTGGGCAGCACAATCAGCCAATAAAAAAAAAGAGAGAAAAAAAAACAGGAGAAACTAGTGGATATTTCATTCATTTTTTCTGTGATGAAGGGGACAAATATTTTTTTCTTATTTGGAAATAACGCAGCGAATGTGGGACAATATAGGATGGGCTCAGAAACAGCTCAAGGTGGTCGTAATCTGGATGGGGAATGAGGTTTGGGAAAAATACTTGCCGTCCGAGGGTTTGTTATTGCATCTTTTGCAAAACGGGAGCACAATGAAACCTTCCTTCGCTCAAGGGTTTCCAAACTAGCTTTTTTTTTGTGGAGCAGATAGTGTGGCACCTTGCCTTCTTTGAAAATTGTTCGCAAGGCTCTTTTTCAGATTGACTCAAATTTTTCTGATTCTTCGCGAGAGATACCAGGGTGCCAAACTAGATAAGTATATTCGAGATGCGGGCGAACAAGAGACATGTAACTCCTTAAGGAGTGGGAAGGGGGACGCGAGATTTATCTAGTAGCTTAAGGTGGGTGATAGATGCATTAGGTATATGGATGATGTCTTTAATAGGGATATTCCACTTTAAATTGGAAGAAATCGTGACGCCAAGTAGTATAAATGAGGACACAGAAATTTCAGGATGAATAGGACTAAGAAAACAGGGTGAAGATTTGAGGAAACAAATCGGTATTATCATGGCCTTAGAGGTATTTACTATCATGTCAAAGTCCAAGGCATCATCTCCGATTTTTTTGAGGATACCCATAGGATCCCTTATTAAATTCGTTAAGTAAGTTCCAACAACCGTTAGGTCATCAACAAATTTGCATCGTTCAGAAAGTTGTTTCGCGAGGCTGTTAATCGTGACCGAAAAAGGGAGGGGACCAAGGAGAGTATCCTGGGGTATGCCATTGTGGAGAAGGAGAAGATCTGAATAATGATTCCGGTATTTGACAACCTGTGATATTTGATAAAAAGGAGGCAATCAATTTCAACACTAAGGGATCAATATTGAACTTGCTGACAAGTTTCTCAACTAAAATATTGTGGCTAACAAGGTCAAATGATCTCTGAAGGTCAATGGAAATGAAATTTAGCCAGGAATTAGGGTTTTCGAGGATTTTCCCGGTGTGGTCAATAAGAGAAACGAGGTAGTGGGAAGTAGAAAAGGATTTTAGCCCGCGAATTGCCTCAGGTCAATAAGAGGCAGTATTTTTTCCCTTAGCCGATCTGCAAGGAACTATTCTGAAAGTGTCGAGAAAATAGTAGTAAGAGTAATAGGACGAACGCCTTCAAAACCAGACTTTCCGTTCTTTTTAAAAGGGGTTATGAATTCCTGTTTCCAAATTGTTGGAATTCGCCCTTACTCGGTAATCGCGTTAAACAGGAAAGACAAGGGCTTAGAAAGGAAGTCACCGAAGGCATTCATAAGAGGAAATGGGATATCCAACCGACAAACACTTGTTTTTCTTAGTTTTCAATTCTTCTTTTTATCTCAGATAGGGAAACAGTAGGAAAAGAAGGGGGTAGGGGTCTTGTTGGTAATTGGTTGGACAATGCTGGAAGGCTCTGGACAATGGAAGCGAGGAATTTATTTAGATTATTGGCAGTAACATCAGGGGACTAGATTGAAGTTAAGCTGCTCATGCCCCCAGCTGCACAGGCTTTCAACCTCGAAATAGTACTTTTTGGTTTATTAGTGAACAATTCTTCGACATTTTTGTTGTACGATCGTGCCAATTTATGAATCTCTCTTTTCATCGTTTTTTTTTGGTTTTTTGGCTTAATCTGGTTTACCATTTACCATTTTTGAAAAGCTTCAATTTGGTTCTAATTAGTGTTTTTTATAGTTTAGTTAATAAAGCGCTTATCACTGGAGCACCTTTTAAATCTTTTTTCTGGGAAACTAATTTGATATTTATCAATTAGCTTTTTGTGGAACGTAGCCATTTTCTTCTTGAGATTTTTGACGATAAATATGAGACCAATCTTCAGTATTCAGCCACATACCAACAGAAATAAGACCAGAATTTGAAGAGGGCGATAAGTGCCAAGAGTTATTTAGATGGAATGTTTAAAATTTGAGGAGGGGGATAAAAGAATCGAAAGATGATATTTCCTACCTAATCATACATATTATCTAAAATAACATCAAGAGAGGTATTTCTCCGAGTCGTTCGTATTTTAACAATTTGCTTTACTTTAAGTGAGGAACATAACGAATCAATTTTTAGGTCGTTGGCATCGCCAACTAAAAAAAGGCCAGCATTGGGGTACTTAGAAATGACAAAATCAGCACTTGTCTGCAATTGCTGGATGAATCTACGTTTTGAATCCATATTCTGATTTGAGGAGTAATATAAAACAGCTATTATAATAATGTTAAATGGACGAGGGAGTACTTTTGGTCTAATGCATAGCCAGAGGATTTCATCATATTGGTATAAACTAGGGACTAAAATGACCTTTGGGTAAGTGTTACACTTAGTAAAGAACAAAACACTGCCACCTTTTTTATTAATCTGCCCAAGTGGAATTTTCCTCTAATTTTCTTTGTAAGGCCTGTTTACATTTATGGACATCGCATGAAGTGTACATGGAAATTGCATCAAAACTAGATTAGATAGTTTTTTTTTCTGTTATACTATGATTTTTCAGCTTCAAAACAAGATCTATGGATTTTTTTATATAAGATTTCTGTGTTTTTAGAAGGGACTTGAAAGTTGTAGCTAAGAGTTTTCCTACGCCTGTAGCTGGAGAGCTATAACATGCTACAATAGGACGTAACGGAGCATCCGTTACGATATCGGAGTACATACGATACGATACGGAGTATCTTCTCTGTTTGTTTTTGTTCCAGAGGTATGTGTGTGCGATGTGTACTTTCTCTGAACTTTTCTTTATAAAAGAAGTTTCTATTATTTTTCCTCGAAAAAAATTTCTAAGATGAAAGAGAAATCTGTGTTTGTCGTACTCCCTACCTCTGAGCATACCTTTTGAGGAAATCTCCTTTCTTTTAATGCTGTCGGTCCTAAGACTGCTTGGGAATTTAATGATCCTAATTCGTTCGATTAATATAAGAAAATTAAGAGATGTACGTTCTTATGGACGTTATAATTACTTCAGTCAAAAATTACTTCAGTCGAAAAAACTTTTTTTGATCTAATTTATGACTATCTCTGTAAACATGCCAGGTTATCCCTCCCCCTTCTCTGTAACATTTCTAATGGAAAATTTCAACGGAATCTTTCCTTTTAAAGGAAAATTCTCATAGAGGAAAAATACTCCGATAAGCTTCTGTATATCTCCCGGTTGTAAATACTTTGCTTGAACAGTATGGGTAAATTGTGTAGCTTTCCCCAGGGACTATGGAAAGTCATGTTAACCTTAAAAGCATAATTATTGGACCTGTGAACTACGCTGAATTAAATGGCTACCTGAATTTGGTCGGATTTCTTCTGGAAAAAATTGGCATGGGAGGGGGTCTAGGTTACCTCTGTTCTTCTTCGTTACTCAAAAAGGGCACTTGAACTTTTGATTTCCGTGCGAATGGGCCTTTTCCCGGTCTTCTAAGACTTTTGGATCACCGCTGGGTAAAACAAAAGCAAAATACAAAACAAACAAATAAACACGGATCTGTGATCTTTCTTCTGCCAAAAAATACAAAATTCCAGATGTGATTAGATGGGAACTTGAAACCTCTACAGCAGAGTTATCTGATCTGATGAATCTGATATTGGGCTTTCGTCATGGTAGTTTTTGTTTCTAGGGTTTTTCGCCCCTTTTTTGAAAAGTAAGCACATTTTTTCGGGCTTGTAGCTTTGGATGAGTAACATTAAACTTATGAACCTTATATATTTGAAATGAGCATAAAAATGCAATTCTTTTGTTGTATCTACTGCTGTTGAAATTCCTTTTTTTTAAGTTTCGGTTACTATTGGACTGAGTCGCTCCTTACGTACAGTTGGTTACTAAGAAGTGTTAGAAACTTTATGTAGAGAGGTGCGCTCTATAAAATTGGAAAGCTAATTCAAAAATACAAGTTTCTGTATTCTTAATACAAATTTATGCTGAAAGGCATTCTCTTTAAATTTAAAGAGCCACAATTTACCTGTTCTAGAATCAACACTACCCTAATTAAATAATACCAATCGTTAAACTAGAGTTGAACCATTAAATTATTACTAAACACTTCAAACTATAAAATACAATATAGTTGAAATATATTTTATAACTAAAATATGCAAATACAAATTATAATAAAAATGATTTTAAAATGTAATGAAATATGAATAAAAGCATAAAATATAGTAAAATTGGATATTTCTAAGACGATTACAATTTTTTTTAGATGACACAGACTTACGCAAGAGACGATCATTCGGATGGTATGGTAGCACTACCCTTCATCAGGAGGCTGTTGCTGCTTTTGATGTAAGTTTTAGTTTGCCTAAACATGTATTTAAAACGAACAAATTTGATAAAATACTAATTATTTGTTAATTTTATTACATTAAAATTTTATGTTTTTATCATATTAATATAAGCACATGTTATATATATTCCCAATGTGTAAATACAAATTTAATATATGATTAAAATAAAAGACTGGTATTTAAATTGGGATTCTATTTACAAATAAAAAAAATGATAAAAACAAAGCCTTATAAAATCTCCAAGGGAATAAAACGAATAAAAAACCAAAAAGACTGACCGCATTAACTGCTAACTGTAGTGTTATTTTGCAACAAAATAATTAAGTCCAGTTTAATTTTTAAATTTAAAACCCAGTAACTTTTACGGTTTCATGCAGGTAGCTGGTATTGTTTATCTGAATATTAATTGTATATATATATATATATATATATATATATATATATATATATATATATATATATATATATATATTGATTAGGCTGTTTTAGTTTTATATATATTATTTTAATTTCAGATTCCATTTGTTGTTTTAAAATTTTTTCCCCTCTCTCTCTCATTTTTTTGTCTCGCTTGTTTGTTTCTCTTCTTTTTCTTCATTCTGGTCATAGACTCGTTTGTCGTTTTCAGATTTATTTTTTTGTTTTATGATTAAAACATTTTACAAATAAATGAACTGCTTTATAAATAGTTATCATTTTGGCTTTTAGAGAAAAATGTTTAGAATTTAAGTTTTTTTTTTATTTGGAATTTCCTCCAAAATCAAGATATGTAAAAGCAAAGCCAACGTAGTTTTAAAAAAATATTTTGAAAACAAAGTTTTCAAAGCAACGATTTAAAAAAGAGAGCCTATAAAAATGACTAAATGAAATGTATATATAGATGAATTACAAAGAAACGAGATTATGGTTATTTTAATGGATAAAAAGATCACCTGTGGATTATAATGTCTTTTATACTCTCCATTATTTGTTTTACGAAAATAACCCTTCCTTTTGAAAGACTCATTGTG